>NC_056730.1:301443704-301448704 GCF_019279795.1 Protopterus annectens | reverse complement strand
AGCGGAACTCCTGTCCACTAATGATTGGCAGTTGATTTTCGCGAAAGCCAAGGTGCCAGCTCGACATTCAACTTTCAATGAAGGCACGCCCATTTATGCATGTCTTTCGAACGCCCACCCAACCGGGGGGAGGACATGCAGACTCCACACAGAAGGCACTCCCCACACTCCAGCTGGAAAATGAACAGGAGAACTTCTTGCTGTGAGGCAACAACGCTACCGCTGCACCACCACGCAGTTCGTACTGTAGCATATTAATATGTGATTGGTATTCCTGCTACAACTGTCTTTCAGAGAAATGCCCTCATCTGCTGTAAATTAGGATGTTTCACCTGTCCTTTTTCCCTATGCTCATTCTTACAATTCATGTCTATGTCCCTATTCAATACACACACTTCCCCTGATTGCTTATTTTACATGGCAGTCCATGCACCCTTAGAGATCATTTACACAGCTTTTGTACAGAATGTCTGTAATCGGATTTTGCAATACTCTGCATTGTATACACTGCCCTGTACTGGGTTTGGACCATTTAAAAAGCTATACGTTAGCCCTGCTAATCACTGTGGCATTTTGCACAATTCCGCTAACCTACTTTGCCCTGAGGTAACCAGGTTTCCTATATGTGTTGTTTTACACAGTTTCCTGGCCACTAACACTGTTGCCAGCCATGAAACTGCACTTGTTTACATTTAAACTTGGTGTGCAGCATGAATATGTAATTAGCAATGCTGCTCACCATGCATCATCGCACAAACACATAAAGTCTGTGTAGGCTTCATGCAAAGTCTACACAGAGTTTATTGAATCCCAGTGAACATGTTTAATAAAATTATTGAATAACACAAGCAACATACAATGCAAAGCTATATAGTGAATTTGAATACAAAATATGTTAAAATAATTTAATTAGAAATACCTCAACATGAATTTAAGTAATTTATTAATTGCTTTAAAATGAATTAAAGCAAAAGATTTATAACCATATTAATATTTTATTAACTATCTGAATATGATTTAAAACAGTCTATTTATTAGGTAACTATATATACATTGAAAATAGCTATTTATTAAGTACTTTAACATGAATTAAACATGCCCATCTTAGGCTTAACAGTAGATTAATCGTATTTCTTTGACTCACAGCTGACAATCATAGTTGAAGTCATCTGTGACTGCCCATATTTATACAAATTACTTGGGGCATAATCAGGGCATGACCACAGCAATGTGGGGACATGGAGGATGGTAAATTATGCAGAACTGGCACAATGGCCAAGCCACAAACTGGCACTCCCCTGAAAACAAAACAGAGAAGCAAAAGAAAAAAATCTGATCCAGGATTAAGGAGCAAAAACCTCCTCTTATAGCCAACACTAAATAAACTCCAGCAATGCAGTGAAGCTAGTAATGCACTTCTACACATTCAATATTGCCAATTGTACTCCCAGTAGCTTTCACCCAGGGAAGCTGCCCCTTCATACCACCCTAGTTACAATTTTGGCTAATGCACACTAATGACTAAAACACAAGATTAACTAAATTTGACAATTGCTGTGGATGCTATGTCTACAGTATCTAACAATGTCAATCACAGTAATTTTACTTGGGAACATAGCATTTATTTTATATTTGTTCAGATTTCACACTGTAGACATTGTAACAATGAGTCTCATTTCAATGCATGCACTATAGATGTTACATACATATATATATATATATATATATATATATATGTATGGGTCTAGGGCACTGTAGCAAATGTCCAGTAGGTGACCTCTATTTAGTCTACACAAACAGGGGGTCAACAAGTGTGCGAGACTGATAATCCCTGAGTAGTGGAATATTTCCTTTCCTGAGGATTGTGCAATCTCAGAGTTAGTATATATAATTAGCAGGGGATGTGGGGTGCATGTAGCTTGCAAAAGCAGTTGCCTTTGGTATAGTCCGCTCCAGGTTAATCCCCAGAGTATGCACAGAATGTGTAGATAATGGTGTGTTTGATGTTTGGACATCAATCACCAGAGTGTCGAGACATTGTATATTCAGTACAGGGTATACAGTATATACATATATCTCCATTAAGAACGTTCGAACTTTTGAAAGTTTGATTATATGGTCTTATGAATCATCGATCATATGAAGGGGACCCATATATATATATATATATATATATATATATATATATATATATATATATATATATATATATATATATATATATATATATATATATATATATATATATTCACATATGTATATACCCTCCTGAGTATGGCAGGAACTCCTGTCTTGTGAGGCACCACCAGAGACATGCGGTGGGATGGCCACTTTCTGCCTGCCCTGCTCATACCTCTCAGCTGTCCATTATTTTGCAGAATGTCCTGGTTTTACCTAATATTTTTCTCTGGCACTCATAATTTTTTTTTGTTTTTCTGGTAAATCACTGAGAATTTTAGTCAGTCAGTAATGACAGACTTTAGAGTTCATAGATTCATAGGTGTGTATTAGGCTAATGATAACAGGGGTCTTATTAAGCCTAGCAGTGTATGCCAAATCTCTGCCAAGTTCTAGTACCCTTGATAAGTGTAAGCAGGGACTTGGGAAATGAAACATGTGCAAGCAGGGGCCAAGGGGATGAACTATTTACTGGTTGCCTGTGTCCACTAGAGACATAGGTACCAAATCAGGGATGGAGTTCCTGTTTCACATCCAATTGTTGAAGTTATACTTGAATTGGGTTAGGGAGGATCTCTGCTCCACATAAATGAGGAGCTTATTCCAGAGAAAGGGTAGTCTCTGAGATACATACCTGTCTCTGCAACAGGTCCTATTTATATCACAGGCAAGGTTTAAGACTTTAGAATGGGTAATTTTTCTGTCATTTGTTTTGCAGATATGCATGAGGTCCATCAGGATGGGTTCTGATAATATCTTGTATGCCAGGCATAGATCTATCCTCAACAGCCTGTAGAATTCAGAATACAAGGATATGACTTTGAGATGGTCTGCATAGGGCATGTATTCTTTTAGTGATGAACCACTGTGGACGTTCCTGTTGTTGGATGCAGCTAGTTAAGTACATATACCAAATAACAAGCCAGTGAGGTGGATAATTCCCAATAAGGTCCAGACAAGATGTCATAGTATAAATAATACTTTAATACAAAAACAAAAAAATGGTCAAGCACTTTTGTTCCCCAAAGGAACTTCTTCAGAACCATTTTACAAAATAAAATCATCATTTAAATAGCGTTTAAAATCATCATGTGACTTACTCACTCAATGTTCCCTTAAAGAGACAGTAACATTTCACTGAATAGATCATAAAATCATTGTTTTTTTCTTTAAAACAGGCAAGATATTTATATGTTCATTAATACCAGGCAGAGTTGTTGCATTTAGCCTTAGTTGCCATTTATGTTCACATTCCTCTACCTTATTCTCCCAAAAGCCTCCCTTGTCATCACTTTTAACTTTTTCCAGAATGCCAAATAGCAATTTTGTATCATAGCCACAATATTTTGTATGCTTATACCTCATCTTTGTTTTTAATGGCATACAAGTGCTCATATATACATTTACGTAAGCTCCTAATAATTTTTCCAATGAAGAAATCATTACATTTGGAACAAGTTGCAATGTATACAAGACCAGAACTGCCACAATTTCCTGTGTTCAAATTAATACGCTGTTCCGAATTACTTACAGACACCGTTTTGTTTTGTAAGATGTAACTACAATAATTACATCTCCCACATTTTTTAGTTCCATTCATCATTTTATAGTTCATATTTGTGGGATGTTCAAAATGGCTTTTCAAATTCCACCCTGTTTTATACACAAAAGTAGAATTTTGACCTAAAATGTCAACTGTCTCAGCACTACTTCTAAACATTATCCAATTTTTTGTTATAATATCTCTCAAGATAGTGGAGTCCCCACTGTATTGTAAAACCATAGAATTTGGAAATGAAATGTCAACAGGAGTAGTTTACATGGCAGTGCAGTGTAAAGGTATGAACACTGGTGTGGAACATGTGCAGTAGAACAGTATTGCCTATGATAACAGTTTTGCTCCATAACACCTCCATCAGATGCAAAAACAAACTATTTTTCCTCATGTCCCCTATAGAGGTCACTGATCAGCTTATGCATGCTCTATCTGCTTGTCAGGAGGTCATGCCAGTAGCTACATTCATAGTGCGGCCTGGTCCACAGCAAGAGTGAGTAGAAAACAATATCCAGAAACATTCATTAGGTAATGCCTCACTCACATAACTCCAGCACAAGACTAAACCAGAAATACACCAAAGACCTTCACAGCAAATGAAAACATGAGCAAGATAATTCCAAGCAAAAACGGTAAGAAGAAAGTTTAACGAATGTAGGTTAATGCACACCATTTTTGCTTGGAATTATCTTGTTGGCATTCCCATTTACTATGAAGGTTTTTGGTGTTTTCTGGTTTCATTAGTAGCACTAGTGGCTTATATTCTATAAACCCCTGCAGCTGCTACAGGCTTCATTGTGTTACTGAAGATTACAGGCGAGCAACGTTCAAGGCTTGTTTAAAGTGCAGAAGATGTGAATATATTTAACTCTACATGTTTACAAGGTAAGTGTGCACCCCCAAAATGTCAATACCTGCTGATGTCACAAAAAATATGTTTTGTGGGGGTGTGGCCAAAATGGTGGCTTAGTGAAAGTGTCTGACAAGATTGTATTATCAAATTTGATCTGGTCAGTATTACAAGTGAAGGAACGTGCTTATTTTATCACAAGATCAAATTGTATTAGTCAAAAATTAACAACTAAAAAAAATCCTGTCAGAATCTATATCAACATATAAGGATGCTTCTAAAACTAAAGGACAATAGATCATCACTGCTAAGAAAGATCTCTAGAAGATATTGTCTTCCATACAGGAATTATCTTTAAAAAATAAACAATATACATAAAAAGTAGACTATATGCAAGGGAGTGCAACAAACAGGTTG
>NC_056730.1:301248704-301441204 GCF_019279795.1 Protopterus annectens | reverse complement strand
GTGACTATATCCAGATGGTAATTGCTTGCAGTTTCAGTGTTGTGGAGGTCATGAAGTGTTAGGTGCAGGAGGATGACATGGTACCACCAAGGGTGACAACTTACACTAAGAAACCACTCAGTATGACTGAATGAGTACTAAGGAAATTCACTAGGAATATCATGTAGCCTACTGGCATGAAATATATGGAAAGATGTGAGCATTTCAGCTTATATGCACTTAATTTTAAATATATTAGGGGCAAATTCAGTTTTGCTTACAAGTACAATATATTTCATGCCATCTTTTTACAGGCATTGGTTTATATTAAAATATGTCAAAATAAGCCAGATCTTAGATTCAGTGATTTAAGGTGTAATATTCCTAGATTTAACACTAATTTAAGATAATTATTTCTATCATTAAGGGACCCAGTTTTATTTAAAAACTTACCCATATTCATAAGAAAGTTTGAAAACATGGCTATCTATGTTTAAGTGTAATTTGTACCACTGTGTGAGTGACCTGATATTTGACCCTGATATCAGTGAAACAGTGTTCTGAGCTGGTCTAATGACTTGAATGCTGTGTAATAACTCATGAGCTTTTGAACTCACAAGACATGCTACTTGTAGTCCAATGAGCTACGTGCATGTATAATTTGGTGGATCCTGGCCCCTAATAGCAATTTACCATAACTTTCTCCTTACCCAGCCTGGTGAAAGAAACACCAGTGTGTCTCACAATAGAGTCTCCAATGACTAGAATGTTAATGCATTTGTTTTATTCTGCGATGTCCTTGGCATGACATACAATTGTGGACCAGATGCTGTCTATTTTCCAGTGCCACGATGTAGTATGCTCACTTCTAACTTGCACAGAGTACGGCTGCAGCTAGCTCTTCTGATAACTCAGAATGCACATACCCATGCAAGTATGAAAAGGTGCAGGGCCAAAAAGAAAGCCAATAACAAAAAACACAAATGACCCACACTCCAAGTCAGCTCTCTAGAATGTAATATTACAGCAATAACCCACGCCTGGGTGTGGATAATACTGGATTTACCCACGGTTGGTGTGGTTTGGTCACGAGGATGAAGCCTGAGTGGCCAAACAAAAACAACCGTGGGTAAATCCAGCATTACCCACACCCAGAAGTGGGTTATTGCTATTATACAATGACATTATTTAAGAAAGAAAATAATTACTTTTCTTAAATAATGGCATTGTATAATGCCTCCTTGCTGCCCTTCCACAGCTGTCTGGTATTCTGCGGCAGTTCTGATGTACTGCACATGCGTATGCTTATGCAGTACATCAAAGCGGTTGGCAAAAGCAATGGAGAAAGTAAGATCTCCATTTCTTTTTACAAATTGTCTCGCTATGTTAAAGGAGTTTAACATAGCGAGACAGCTTTAAAAAAACTCGCTATGTTAAACCCATTTAACATAGCGAGACAGTTTTGAAGAAAGCAACAGAGAAAGCAAGATCTCCATTGCTTTTTACAAAGTGTCTCGCTATGTTAAAGGAGTTTAACATAGCGAGACAGCTTTAAAAAAAGCAATGGAGATAGGAAGATCTCCGTTACTTTTTTAAAGCTGTCTCGCTATGTTAAACTCCTTTAACATAGCGAGACAGTGTCTAAACAGCAATGGAGATCTTGCGTTCTCCGTTGTTGTAAAAAAAAAGACATACTAATGGAAAAAGTCCAGGCAACCGGACCTTTTCCATTACTATTACTCTGATTTACAACGTGCACACTGACCAATCAGCGTGCACGTTTTGGAATATTAATGGGGGGGGGGGTCATTGTATAATATTTAATATAACATCACATAACTATTACAAAAACAAAACATCCAAGAGTGAATGTGATAAACATAGCATATCAGTTTTGGCATTAAGCCTTCATCAGTGCAATAACCTTAGTCATCACAATCCCATTAAATACTGTTCCCTTAATTGCTATTGGTTGTTACAATTGCTCATTAAGACCTCGTGCAAATGAAGCACATATTTAATAATCCACATTTGCTCTTTATGATTCAGCAATGCATGCCATCTGACCTTATTATTCCTATTTAAACCAATTTTATCAATAATAATAATAAAAGTAAATTTTGCAGAAGCATGCTTCATTGTAGGTTTTTATAAAGCATTGGTGGTTTTAGCACATCTAATATCACTCAAGTGTTCAGATATTCAAAATTTTAAAGGACGGGATGGCTGTCCCACATAAAATGCTGAACATGTGCAGGTAGCCAGGTATATTACCTAGTCTGTACTACAATTTCCATACACCAATATATCAAAAACTCGTAAAGTATTCTGAGATGTAAAATATTTGTCTTTCCTAACAAACTTACAAAAACTACAATGTCCACATGGATATCAAGCTGTCACTATTTGACCATCCACACTTATTTGATTTATCTCCATATCCTTATTCCCATTTATTATAACGGTTAAACCAACCTGCCATTGTTTTACCTTTCCTGTATGAAAAATCACATTTTGGAGGTATTAATTCCCTTAACCTGTCATCCATTAACAAAATATCCCAATGTTTATACACTAAATTCATAATGAATGATATATCATTACCAAAATTAGTAATAAATTATTTATATATTTGCATTTGTTTACTGGGATGGTCCACTGGTCCAGAAGTGCCCATTTTCAGTGGAGGCCTGGGGAGAAAAGCTCCACATATAAGACATTTCACATACAGTACAGAATTTGCATTAATAAAGACATTTAGTACATATTATTGGCAGCTTATTCAATTTAAAAAAAAAAAAAAAACAGTACATAAGTAATCATTCTCAAATCAAAGATATTATACAAGCAATACAGAGTATATACATGAGAACCTTCCATATGAGTAGTTTTCAGCTAGCAAAAGTTATATAGGACACTTCACACAGTGGGTGCAAAGCAGATATAGGAATTAATTAGAGACTAGGTACTTAAACTTTTCACATGTTTAGGAGGTGTAATAGCTGTGCAATAGGCTATATGAGTCCTGTTGCAGGAATCAGCAAAGTTGGTGGATATTGTTGCAGATATAAGTGGTGGTATGATATTAAGGTAGGCTGCGAGAGTACCTGAATGTCTCGCCTGGTTCAATGGTAGGTCTCTAAGGTTTGGAAGATAAGGAAGTAGACAGGAGGGATCAATGGTAGGATAATGAGGGTTAGTAGAAGAGGGAAGTGGACAGGAAGGAGAGGTGGAGTAAGTAAAAAGACAGGTGGATGTGAAAGGAGGATGCAGACTAGTAGAGTGGGGGTGAAAATAGTTGTCAGGGTTGAAGTTAGATTATATGAGATGTGATGTTAGCACATGTGCACAGCCAAGATGAGGAGATGTGTTGTTTCAGAAATGTCTTGAAGAGGGTTATTGAGTTGGTGGATCTAAGTGTTGGGGGGAGGGTGTTCCAATGTTTTGTGATGGTAAAGGAGTAAAGCATCTGGCCAGCTGAAAGTTTGTGTTTTTCTCCATTTACGAGCAGTTGTTTGTTGGATCGGAGTGGTCTATTAGGATGGAATAAAGCAAGTATAGAAGTTTGTGCAGGGCACATGGATGGATTATGAATGAGTTTGTGAGCTGTAACTAGTTGGATAAAGGTGAGATAGTTGGAGAGTTCAAGTCATTTTAAGTTGCGTAATGATAAGCAGTGGTGGGATGAGTTGGAGACATTAGTTAAAAACTTAGCAATTTTGTTGTAGCATGAGTCTAGTTTGGACTTTACAGAGGACTGAAAGTTGGTGAGGAGGGGGGCACTATATAAAAAAGAGGGTAATAGAAAAGGAGAGGCAAGGGAAAGTCGGCTGATGTAATGAGTAGATGTTTGTGTCAGTAGTGAGTGACAAGCTTGTGATGTGTCTTTTTGATATTGGACTGGATGTGCAGGTCAAATGTGAGGTTTTCGTCTATGATGACACCTAGGCATTTTGTGCTAGGTACAATGTTGATGGTGGTACCATTTAGGGATCGAATGGTGGAGTTCTCTTTTTGTATGGGGTTTAGGCTTTTTGGGGGCAAAGATTACTAGTTTGGTTTTGTTGGGGTTCAGGGCAAGATGATTATTACACAGCTAAATTTCAATGGAGGTCCGGGCATT
Organism: Protopterus annectens; assembly: GCF_019279795.1. Classification (NCBI taxonomy): domain Eukaryota; kingdom Metazoa; phylum Chordata; order Ceratodontiformes; family Protopteridae; genus Protopterus; species Protopterus annectens. Next base: position 301,437,102 of record NC_056730.1, on the reverse strand, counting down.
TTGGGTGAGTTGGTGTAATTCTGAGGAGTAGTTTGTAGTGCAGATGATAATGGAGTCGTCTGCATACTGGATGACTGAGCCTTGAGATAGTGCAGTGTGGAAATTATTAATTATGCTAAACAGAATTGGGCCTAAAATGGAGCCTTGAGGAACACCAGTGGGGGTGTTTGCGAAAGGGGAGTAAGATTTCTACCATTTAGTTGATTGTTGCCTGTTAGTGAGGTAATTAGTGAACCAGTTTAGAGCTTGAGGTGAGGTACCTATGTTAGAGAGTTTTGTTAGAAGGAGAGAGTGGGATACAGTATCGAAAGCTTTAGAAAGATCAAGAAATAGTGAAGATACAATTTTACCAGCATCACAGGCTTGGTTGACAATGTCCATGAAGGATATGAGGGCAGGTGTAGTACTATGTCCTGGCCTAAATTCATGTTGGATGGGGGAGAGGATGTGGTTGTGAGTCAGATGGTGAAGAAATTGAAGCAGTTGTCTCATCTTATCTCTGACTTGATATTGTAATAGTGTTGATCTATGCACCTTATTTACTAACAGCCTTTTTAACTATGTTCAAAGGAAACCATTTATTACAAAACCTACTAATAAGATCTTGTTCATGTTCTTGCAATTCCTTTTGAAATGAACATATTCTCCTAAGTCTAAAAAATCGTTACTTTGGAATATTATCAATATGTCTTTTGATGACAACTAGCGGCGTGCAGTAATGTATTGAATTGTGGATATTTCCTAAAAATAGAACTTTGTAGAGTCCTATCACTTAGCACCGTAACTTGTACATCCAAAAAGGTAATACAAGTTGAATGAAAATTAACAGTAAAGTGAATACCCTACTTGTTTTCATTTAAATATTCCACAAATTCTTCTAAATAAACAGAATCTGACCTCCAAACCAATGAGCAGTCATCCAAATACCTTCACCAGCCATCCAGTGAATCCAAAAATATATTGTGGGAACAATCATTTATGATCTGTTCTTCAATGTAAGCCATAAAAAGATCAGCACATATAGGTACAAATGAAGACCTCATGGCAGTACCCTTTAATTGTAAATAGCAGTGATTTCCAAAATAAAACACATTTTTAGTCAATACGTACTCGGTTAAAGCAAAAATGTGCCGAATCCAGGGCTATATAAAGATGCCCGATCCAACAAAAATTCCAGTGCCAAAAGTCCTGCCCAGTGAGGAATATTAGTATACAGGGCAGACACAGCAAGGGTATACAACAGCCAATCACATTTTATCTGCATATTTTCCACAATATTAAGAAATTCTGTTGTATCCTGAATTTGAGAGCGCACATATCTCAATAGTGGTTTAAGATATCTAGTCAAATAAGCCAAAAGAGGTTCTGTTAATGATTCCTTCCTTACCCAAAACAATCAGTCTGCCAGGGGGCTTCTCAAGATTCTTATGGATTTTAGGTAACATATAGAATATTTGCCTAGCTGGATCCAGAACCATCAGATGATGTACTGTCTCTTTAGAAATAATACCCTGCCCATATGCTGTTCATAAGAATTTATCTATGTCTTTCTTAAATACTAATGTGGGGTCTAAATGCATCTGATGTTTGCATCAGTGGTCCAAAAGTTGACTTAGGGCTCATTAAAATATATATGCTAGCCACTGATGACCACTGCTCCCCCTTTATATGCGTTATTAATGACTAACTCCCTATTCTCACTCAGTTTATATAAAGCTAGCCACTGTAATCCTGACAAATTATCCCGATTCCTATCTCTATTGCAATTATACAGGAGATGTAATTCTTTCAACACTTGACACTGAAAAATGGCAACTTTCTTATTAGGATGCTCTAAATCTAAATTCACTATGATCCAAATCCATAGATGATTGCTGATCAAAATACAATCTGAGATTTAAAGTTCTACAAAAAGAAATTACATCTTGTATAAATATAGTTTCAGATACAAAATAACTGGGTATAAACCTCAGCCCTTTATTTAAAAGTTCAATTTCTGCTTGTGACAATTGTACAGAAGAAATATTGTGTACATTCTGGTCAACATTTATTTGGGTACCATCATTTGTAAGAATGTTTCTAAACTTGCTGCCTCCATGTTTATGTTTACATCCACCTCTTCTAGTTCTCCTAAAGGGGCATCAATGTTTGCCTTCTTAGTTAATAAGGACACTGAAGGTGTTGGCAGTTTGGTATCTGTAGTGAAAGAAAACTCATCACCAGAAGTCTCTGAAGAAAAATTAGATTTCTTCAAATTAGATCTCTTTCTTTCCCATTTGGCAGTCCCTGATAATGAAACCTTGGTATCAACAAACTGCACTGTTTTCTTATATTCAAATGGTTTGCCCAATGAATAATCTTTAACATCTCGCTGAAATTTTTTAATCTTGCAAGATTTCATGTCTTGTTCCACCATCATTAAATCTCTTGATAATAAAGAAATTTGTTCAGAATATATAACTTGTTTAAATGGTTTGGCCACTTCACATAACTCAGTAATAGCGGTATTAAACTGGTAATCTTAATGTTCCTAAAAAGAGAACAATATTTTAACAAATGATATGGAAGCCATCTGTTCGACTTCCTACCATTCCTGAGATAAATCATCCATTCCCTTTACATACGGTTGAATTAGAACACAAAGGCCCCTAGGAGTAATACCTTTAGCAAAATAGGCTTTAAATAATCTCAAATGCCACATATGCATTCTCAACTCTTTCATGTCCATTGATAAACATCTCAAAATATCTACACATAAGGTCAAGTTTGCCCCATTCTTAGTTTGATTAACCCCCCCCCCATCATAAATTTGATGAAAAACATTTAAATCATCCTTGTTGGCCAAAAGGACTTCTAAAAACTGAGACAAATCTATACTGAACTAACCACACAAAACTCTCATCAGTATAAATCACAAAAAAAAAAAACCTTAATCCTAAATCAGCTTGCAGTTATAATATCAAGTATCACAAAAAAATATTCCTAGCAAAAAACAGCCTCATAAGTATTTGGCCAATATATATGCTAACTATAATATATCTAGTACCATTCTACAAAAAAATATATCTTATTACTAATAATGGAAAAACATTTACAATTTGTAATAAGGCATTCAGATACATACGCAATATTATCATGAGTAAAATTGTCCATAAGCTTTAATAAAGCTTAAATAAAGTCCCCGCATTGTTCCTTATGGCAGACACCCTGCTGTAATGTTGCTTTAATTTCTCACTACGAATTGTTCAATGGCTGTTCCACAGGTTTCAATGAAAGAGTTCTCAAAAATAGACACAGCAACCCAATGGCTTTATAGTTGCAACAAACAATCCATCTAACTGCCTCATTTACATAAAAGGCAGCCTTAAAACTAAAGCCAAAAACAAAATTCATGGTCACCAGCAATCAATCGGCACAAACAATTCCTTCTTTATAAATCACAAATAACTAAACACAAATAGTCCAAAAACTCACAGTGGAAAAACACGTGCCAACTCTAATAAATTAGGGGTGGCCACAGTGGTGCAGTAGTTAGCATTGTTGCCTCACAGCAAGAGGTTCTCCGGTTCGATCCTTGGCTGGGGTAACTTCTGTGCAGAGTCTGCATGCCCTCCTTGTGGTCGCATGGGTTCCTCTGGGTGCTCTGGTTTCCTCCCACATCCCAAAGACATGGTAGGTGGATTGGACACTCTAAATTGGCCCTATGTGTTAGTGCATGCATGTGTGTGCCTTCTGTGGAAGGTGGGGTGCCGGGCTGGCAACTCAACACCACAAAACTCCACTGCCAATCATAAGCGGACAAGGGATCGATGTGGCAACCCCTAACCAGGAAAAAGCCAGAAGAAGAGGACTATAAATGTTAGCAAATGGCTAATTAATGCTCTGACTCCCTCACCAATAAGGTGGAATAAAGATCACAATGACTAAGCAATCCTCCCAACTGCTTAAAATGAAGGCAGACTTAATGCTTTAGCCTAGAAAAGAATCCATGATTACCAGTTTAGTTGCTTGACAAATCTGATCCCCAGTAGAGTCGGTTTACAATGAAAATGATGCATCCTCCATCTTAATCCAATGATGACTGAAAAAACACCAGAAAAACAAACAGGAATGAAACTTCCTATCGCCACCCATTTCTACAGTTCCATTCATTTAAAATCACAATATATCCTCCGTCAATAGCATATAATGTTAGAAAGTCCAACAGGGAACAAAGGTGGATCCAAAACTGATGTATATTAATCGCAGGATAATGATTCTGATAAATCCTCACCTGACTCTCCCTCCACTCCTGTGCCAGATCTGTTTGGCAGTACTATAATGCTCTCATATTGTAACTGTTGTCATACCATCATACCAAGTATAATCCTGGAAAAGGGATGCACATAGAAGATGTACTGAGCAAAATGAAGGAAGAATTTTTGAATCAAGACTCAGAAGTGATGCCTGTCACTCTTTATTGACCAATATCAGTAGAAAGGCTTCAAGAGTTTAGGAAGCATGCATAGACTTAAATGGAGATGGTGTTCCTGACAGACTTGATAATGTTGACTAGATGAAAAGAAGAAAGGGCCAGAGCAGATACAGAATTGGTATATATATATATATATATATATATATATATATATATATATATATATATATATATATATATATATGTATTAAAAGATCATAGGAGTTACAAGACAACCAAGCAATGAGGCCATTTCTGCCTTGTTAATATCCACCCTTAGGTCTTACCTATCTTTTCAAGGAGGGTCAGGCCAATCATACCTGGGGTGAATTTGGGAATATCCAGATGGTTGCTCAGATCTTATTTAAAGGTAGACATGGTGTCATACTGCTTAATTTGGACATGGACTTTTTCCCAGAGAAAGGGAAGGTGCTGTGTTACAAATCTAATACTCTTTCTAGTCTTATTTATTTGTTGGAGTAGATTTAGGCCTCTGGCTCTAGTGTTAGCTGGACTGCTTGATCGATTGACGTATAAGAGTTTTTGTTCTACTGGATTTATTATAGCCCTATAAGCAAGACAGAAGTCACTGCTAAGGAGTCTATATGAAATTGAATCCAGAGGACAAAGCCTCCAGTCTTTCCTGATAGTTAAAATCTTTTATGCCTCTGTTTTTTTGTTTGTTTTTTTAGTTGCAAACATATAAGAATCTCACTAATTTCTTAGTAAGGTACATTCCAAATTGGGCATTGTGCTCAGTGATGGACCTGTTTATTGCAAAGTACAAGAAGGTGAGGATGTCTTTAGATCTTGATGGTATGCCTTTAGCTGTGAGCTGTGTGGCACTAAGCATTTCATAAGCACTGGTACAAACTGATGGTTAAACATAAAGGAGCTGTCCAATCACATACCAGGTCTATCAAAACATTTTCATCTTGAAGTTGCTGTTGTTGTCTTTCGGCTTTTCCCGGTTAGGAGTCGCCACAGCGGAACTCCGGTCCGCTAATGATTGGCACTAGATTTTCATGAACGCCGAGGTGCCAGCTCGAAGTTCAACCTTCAACGAAGGCACACCCATTTACGCATGTCTTTTGAACGCCCACCCAACCATGGGAAGGACATGCAGACTCCACACAGAAGGCACTCCCGCACTCCAGCCGAGAATCGAACGGGAGAACCTCTTGCTGTGAGGCAACAATGCTACCGCTGCACCACCGCAGCAGATAGATGAAAACATTTTCATCTTGAAGTGATGTATTATATATGCTGTAAGCAGGAGCTAGGAGTCACTTACAAAATACTATAATGTTGCACTTTTTGTATCAAAATTGAGCTTATTTTTAGCACAGCCACTATTGAAAGGAACACGTTCCTGCTGGAGTGCATGTATGCCAGAGGGGGACTAGACAAGGACTCCTAGCTTACAAATTATCCTCAAAATATGTTAACCAGATATTTTCATTTGATAACTTGAGATAGAAGATGTAGCTACTATACAGCAGAGGTCCCAGAATCAAACCCAGTGGGAATCCACAGGTCACCTTCATGTTCTCAGAGGATGTTTCCTCCACTGTCACATTCTGAGGCCTAAGGCCTATCTCTAAGCCAGTTGATTATCCATCTAACCACATACTGGCCACACTAAAGTTCATTCGATTTGTTTACTATATTTGCATGTGGTATAGTATCGAATCCCTCAAGGTACACTGTGTGGACAGATTGTTCACAGCCAACAGCTACAGTAACTCTCTTGAAGAAGTTTATAGGATGCATTAGACAACATTTACCCTTGACTAAGCCAAATTACAAGAGAATAAACAAGCTGCCCAGGGGTCAAGAAAACTTAAATATGCAGAAAACAGATAAGCACAGACTGAAAAAAGGAAAATAATATTATTTTGAGAAATTATATGAATATGTCTGTGGTAAAGAAGTTCAAATGGAACCAGAACATGTATTCTTGAAATGTATATTCAGAACATCTTTGGTAAGTTACCTCTGGATTACAAAAGAAGTTTCTTAGTCCAAAGAGTGTAATCTAAAAGTAAAATATAGACACAGCAGGAAACCATCCACAGCAAATTTTTTTGTACAATATCTTTCCCAGTTTGTTAGAAGAACTAGAGATTTTTTTTGCTATATGTCCAATAGCAATGACATATAAAAAAGTAAAAGGATTTCAGAGATGTACTGACATTGATAGAAAAATGCAGTTACTAGAAGAAGTCACAACAAGAGGTTGACTGGAACAGAAATCATTGTTGGGGAAAGAAATTAAGTTGGATAAGTTGTTTTCAGGGATTAATGTTAAAAGCTGTCCTAACAGTTCCCAGTTAACTGCGAGCACTAATGCTTGAAAAGATATATAAATTATGTATGAGAATGGTGAGGTCTAAAGAAAAAGCAAGACAGATATAATGTACCAGTCCATCAAAGTGGTGCTTTATGCAATTAATTTCATAATATTAATCCTTATGAAAAATGCCAGCATACTCAGTATCAAGACACCTATGGAGGACAGTGGGCTTCAGTTTGTTTTATTTTAAACAAGTCATTTATCTATGACAGGATTCATGAATGACTACATGTCACACTGAGCTTGTTTGCATGATACACAGCAATGATTGAGCTGTTTGAGATTCACGAAACAGATGTAGATGGTATGGCCAGCTGCAAAACAGGAGTTAGCAGCCAAATATATTAATGAATGTAAAAATAGCTGAGGTACATTCTATTGAAGCAAAAAAGTATGGCTAAGTGAAGTGTATAAAAAAGTGAGAAAAAGTTACACTTGCTATAGCTCTGAAGTCCAATACATGCTATAATACAGCCACAGGGAAACTTTGAAAAATGTTAAGAGTTGCAGTTGCCTTTATAAATCTGTATGTGCAGTTGCCAGACCTTGACCTAGAAGATGTAGGATGTTAAGACAAGGTTGACCTACCATTGACTACATGAAATATATTATTACATGGTGGAGGGGGATACTATAAAACAAATAGTAGACATCTGTTGTCTTCAACTAAGACCCCATAGAAATCAAGAAAACCCCAATCCAGTGGAAATTAAGGTATGTGCATGATTACATATACTACCTATAGGAACTTTTCCGTGACCCACAGGAGAGCCAGTGTGGGTTTCACTGGCCTCTTACTCAAGAATAGTCCACAAGTTCCTCAATGCAATGCTACAACATGAGTGGGAGCATATCTGGCTTCTTCATACCCCAAAGGAGAGAGCTACCAACAAACATAATTGCTATGCCATACACATTGTCCTGAGGTACTAGGGGCCATTGATTGCTTCCACATTGAAATTAAGGCCTTAGCTGGTGAGCTAGGAATGAGGTACATGAACAGAAAAAAGTATCACTCCTTCAACTGTCATGTGGTCTGTAATGTGCAAGGTACCATTTATAACATGTGTGGAGGTTACCCTGGCAGTTTCCACAATACTCACATATAGCACACCTCTGACTTATACCTGAGGTTTTCAAGGGGTGACTTCCCACAAGGTCATCTGTTTGGGAATTCAGGATATGCACTTGAAATTTGTTGCATGGCTCCCATGAGAAACACAACAACCACACTGAACAAGGTTACAACAGTGCACACACACAGAGTAGAAATATGATAGAGCATGTACTCGGCTTACTCAAGTCACATTTCAGATGTCTAGATAAATGTAGAGGTGTCCCAAAATATGACCCAGCCACCTCTGTCAAAATACTAGCTGCCTATGGCATCTTACATAACATTATACTCAGAAAACAGTTGCAGCAGGGTGCACCAGGATAAACAGGGATGGCAGTTCCTAGTATCAGAGGCAAGACCAGCAGATACAAATAAGGGGTCAAATGAAAAACCTGCAGCTGGGGATGAACATGGCAGATGGAGGTTTGCAAAAAATGCCATGACACTCGCTAAGAAGTAGCAAACAGCACATACACAGACAGACACATATATGCAAACATACTAGCCTTTGCTTACTCATGCAATGGTCGGCTACTGTAATCATCCAACATAGGCAACCCCAACATATGACACTGTCAGCAGCAGTAACAATTCTAAGTGATGAACCTATAATGAGCAAATAATGCTTACTTATGTTTATTTACTGTGCTTTGGTAAAATCAAACTATGATCAACAATGCAGGTATGTCATAAGTATTACATATGATTAGTATATGCTACAAATACAGACCAAACAAACTACAAAGCTTTTAAATGGAACAAATATAGTTTTCTTGCACATATATTATGTTTCCAACCTGTGCGTCAAGCCTAAGTGACCCCATGCCAAACAAACCTACAGAGGGTAGGGCAATGTCACCATTATCTGCTCTGATAGACAATCCAGCATAGCTATTGAACCTTATAACTGCAAATAAAAACCTAATTACAAATGACAAGTTGCAATCCAACAGTAGAAAGAAAAAAAGTGTTTCCCAAAAACTTGCTTGACCTGGTCAGTATTGTGCATCACACATAAGCAGCCCAAGTCAGGCACCCCACCAGGATCAGGGCAATCTCAGCATAATTTGCACAAAAGGCTGAGTAAGCAGTAATACATAAGTAATGTTACTGTACTACTACTGCTACCATTATTTGTACTACAAAGAATAATACAACTGTGACAACTACAACTAACAACACTACTGCAGTTAAGGAGACTAAACAAAGCAAAAATTATAATGTATCCTGATGGACTCAGGCATTTAAATAAGCAATAAATAACTGGCAACATTGTGCATCAGACACAGACAATCCTAATTTACAGAACTGTGCAAAGGGCAGGGCACAGTCATCATCATCATTTGCTCAGTGTGTGCATTTGTTTTGGGGGGGGTGTTGCTGGAGGGTAAGTCTGATAGAAAAAAATGTGTGTATGCATATGAGAGATGAGGTCAAAGCAAGTAAGCATGATCAGGACCACTATCTCCAGACATGAAGAGATCATGTCTGAAGAATATTATGATTGTGTGTGACATGTCATGGTCAAAGTGAGGTGTACTGTGTAAGTGCCAGCAGGAACACAGCCACAACATTTCTGCTAACATTACTCCCTAGCACCTTGAACAGGTGTGAGCTGTGCATAGTACAGGATCCAGTTCATCCTTGATTCCCCTGACCATGTGAACTATCTCTGCCAAGATTTTCACTGCTAGTTCATTGATCCTGGCTAGAAGTTGGAGAGATACCTTAATGTGATTGATGTCTGCTGGATGAGTAATCATCAAAACTTGCAACAATGGCCATGACTATATTGCTGACCATGTTTGGGAGCAAAGTCATTCACCACTGACAGAGCAGTGAAAGTAATACCACTGTAGAAGTGGGATCTTGCATGGTCACAGTAAAGGGAGCTACTGTCTGTATGGCCTTATGAATGCTGATCCTCCACCAGCAGACATTCCATAACAGACACTGAATGTTCTAGCATGTCAATCATCAGGTTCAAGGAATCACACTCAAGGTTCATGCAGTGTCATACATCAGAATGGCAAAATATAGTACTCTGAATATCTTTCCTGTGGTCCTGGTGGAATTTGCCTGACCTCTCTGAGGGCCATGAACATATTTTGGGTGGCAGATACTGACACACCAACATCAGGGAAGACTGGTAAGAATACCCTCTAAGAGCAACTCTATCAACATTACCCTGTGGTACTTCTACCTCATGAAGGCTAGGGGAAGATTCTGACAGCTCTGCAACTGGGGAAATCACACCGCCCTGATCAACCATGTCCCATCAGCCTAGCTATTCTCAGAAGGTTCTGTGTTATGGGTATGCTTAGGCATAATGACTGTGTCCAGACTGTGAGTAGGGAATGTAGGAGCCACACCTTCCATGTCAGACATACCCCCTGCGGCCCCAGACGCTGTCTATTCATTACTACCATCCTTGTCAGAGGCCACAGATCATCCAACAGCTGGCTGATGGCCTGCATATGAATACTTCAAGAAAACAGAAAAACAGAAAAAATACAAATAAATTGTTAAAGCATACTACCTACACCTGAATAAAGCAGCAGTGCAGGCAAAGGCAAATAACCTTTACAATAAAAAAAAAAATATATATATATATATATATATATATATATATATATATGTATAAAAAAATTAAAGACAAAAAACATGCCGGCCCATACCATATGCAGGTGGTTGTAGTATGTCAATGCCTAGAATAATAGACACACAAATTGCAGTTGACAGAGGTATTATAAGCATAAAATGTAAGACAACTTAACTCATTACAGCCAAGTGCTCCTCCAGGCATTTCTGCAGTTAAATCCTACTGTGCCTCTAGGCATCAAATATTGCTTGTTCATTTTTGCATTAATAATTCCAAAACCATGCTACATGCATCAGAATATTTTATCTTGAAGCATACATAATGGCAATCAATTGTATTGATATTTGACCTGTGTCAGTGAGTATTTGTTAGAACTCTAAGTTGATAACATCTTTTAAAAGCTCAAGCCACACCCACTGGGGGTCAAAAGTACACACTCAAAAGAGCTGCACTGGAGGGAATGAGTTAAGAAGAACCTTCAACTTCATATGTATATATATATATATATATATATATATATATATATATATTATGGATTCACTTTAGAAGCTCGAAATACAGAAATATCGAAATTCAGTATTTCGAGCCCATAAAGTGGAATCCTGAGAAGAGCGAAAACGTAAAAGCGTGAAATTCAAAATCTCGAATACCGGAGGTTTTGAATTTCGTGCTTCTGAGGTTTCGCTGTGTTTATGGATTCAGGTAGGTGTGTGTTAAGGGTTTTGGGTAGGAACTGTGGTGTGTGTTAGTGTGTTTTGTTGCTGTGATGTGTGTGTGCAAGGAGAATGTAGCTTGTGCAGTGGTGTTTTGTGTGTGTTGTATGTAGTGTGACCTCAGAGTGAGAATATTTAAGTGGGGGTGTGTGGGGGGGCACAACCCACCGCATGGGGGTTGCCCCCCTGTTTTATGTAGTAGAGAGTTTGTGTTTGAGTGTGGGGAGGAAGGTGTGTGTGTGTGTGTGTGTGTGTGTGTGTGTGTGTGTGTGTGTGTGTGTGTGTGTGTGTGTCTCTGTGTGTGTGTGTCTGTGTGTGCATGTGTGTGCATGTGTGTGTGTGTGTGTGTGTGTGTGTGTGTGTGTGTGTGTGTGTGTAGTAGAAATGTTGCGGTTGTTTTAAATTTTCCACTTTATCACTTTGAAATACTGAATTTTGACATTTCAGTATTTCGAGGATATAAATTGAATCCATAGATATATGTATGTGTGTGTGTGTGTGTCTGTGTGTGTGTGTGTGTGTGTGTGTGTGTGTGTGTGTGTGTGTGTGTGTGTGTGTGTGTGTGTGTGTGTATGTGTGTGTGTGTGTGTGTGTGTGTGTGTGTGTGTGTATGTGTGTGTGTGTGTGTGTGTGTGTGTGTGTGTGTGTGTGTGTGTGTGTGTGTGTGTGTGTGTGAAGATATATATAGCATCACCAGTTGAAATTCTCTGGTTGTCCTTCACCTTGCCCCAACATGCTGGATGTACTGTATTTGTATAACTTGCTGCTGGAGCTTTTCTCCCCAGGCGTCCGTTGAAAATGGACCTGGTCCAGTCAGAATTTCCCAGTTAACAAATGTAAAATAAAATAAATAAATAAGCATCCATAAAAGCATTGTGGGACTCTGTTCAGCTGCTTGGATCAGTTATTCCTCCATCTCCCTGAGTGATGGTTCAGTTGGAGTCTCACTCCCAGTACCTCTACACTCTCATGCCACAGCCTTGGCTCTGCCATTAGCCTTTTGATCATATTAGTGACCCTATGTCTAACACTCTTGAAGAAATGGCCCTGGCCGACCCTAGCATTCACATCATTGATGACCTGTTGCCAGACATGGTCTCATAAGGGCTTGTTAGCTAAATAAGTATCTTGGGCAGTGCTTCATGGAGACGAGGGGCTGGACTATGACCTTATTGTCAGCATATTTGACTGCCCCTTCTTATTTTTTAGTCCCATATCTCTGTTGTGATGTGTATGTGTATATATATATATATATATATATATATATATATATATATATATATATATATATATATAAAGAGAGAGAGCTATAGATATGGATCTACTTTGGTATATTGAAAGTCCACAATAGCAAACTTTATTTTCACAAGACAAAAATAACAAAACTTAAAATCCTGAACCTCAGCTTTTTTCCCAAGGCACGTAAACACTTGGCCATCATGGGGAAATATGCCCTTTCCCCCACTGTAGTGTGATCCCAGAGTTGGTATATGTAGGTATGGGGGTGTGAGGGGAGTAGCCCCCCCACCTGGATTTCAATTGGTACAGTGTGTATTGTGTAGTTTTGGACAAGTGTTTACTTGCCCTGGGAAAACGTCCATGGTTTAGGATTTTAAGTTTTGATATTTTCATCTTGTGAAAATAACATTCAGGATTGTGGACATTTGATATATCAAAGTAGATCTATATATATATATATATATATATATATATATATATATATATATATATATATATATATATATATACATATATATACATGCACATACACACGCACACATATATAGAAGCATATCAGACAGAAACAACACAAAAAGATGTGGGGAATTACTAGCTGATCTCATACTTGGGAGAAATTACTGATAATGCAGGAATCACAATTTAAAATGTGAAAAACATATCTGAAGTTTACCAGTATAAGACCTGTAAAATTCATGTATGCCTTTCAATGGAAAGAAATATGATTACAAAATTGATAACATGGACATAGAATAGTGACAGTCAAGAACTGCTTTATTTTGCAGCACATGTGAAACCAAGTAGTCTTTCCTAGAATTATGAAAGTTCCATAGCCCCATAGCCCCATGTTCTGCTTATATGGTGTAGATTAACCCCTCTGGGCACAAAGAATATGTTAATTAGGTCTCAGGTCATTATCATTCCTGAATGACTCAATATGCTTGATGTTCTGGGCAGGTTAACATGATGTTAGTACCTACACATTTATGTGCACATGCCTAAGAGGGACAAGAGTGAGTGTTAAGACCTTTCACTAGGTAATGCCTTGCAAGTGTGACTCATTAGCAGTTCTACACATTCAATTACTTGTTTAGTACTCATGCTAGTGAGATGTACACTTAGAGAGGGTGAGTCAGGGAGAGAGTCTTACTGAGAAGGCTTCATGTACATTTACTGACTTAGAAGATATCCTTGATACACACTTTGGTCAACATTTTGTAAGATTTTGTGCCTGTGATGACAAAGGGACCGTAAGTCATAGTGTGTGTGTGTGTGTGTGTGTGTGTGTGTGTGTGTGTATATATATATATATATATATATATATATATATATATATATATATATATATATAGATATATGTGTGTGTGTGTTGAAATACAGAAAAATAATTCAAACTCATTGCAGAAAGGAATAAATTCGTGGTACAAAGGGATTGCAATAAAGTAATGCATGCAAAAGGAAGTTAGACACTCTTATCTTGCAGACATTTGTTTGTAATCTCCCATGCTTGACTGTCATCACTTCTGAAAGGATCGAATTCACCTAGAATTTTACTTTGACAGGGCAAATAACAACTGTGTGATGACATGGGTATATTGCTGCCTAAATGTAAATATCTGAACTACAAAGCTGATTGCATGTGCTTGATTTTCTATACAGTACTTTGTAAATGATCACGTGATAAAAACTGTTAATCATGTCAATGTTTTATACTATAATCACAAATACCTGCTTAGATCAGGACAAGATGAGTCTCTGTCAAATTAGGGATTGTTACTGTCATCATTTTACTTGTATAAGGCCACAATTTTGAGAAATCATCACAGTGATTTATGGTTAAATATATATTTTGCTTCATCCTTTGCTTAGTTGTTGTCATTGTGCATTGGGGCTCATCAGCGATGGCCATTACTGAATGACAGTTCACTTTCCATGACAAGGATTCAAAATTTAATCTCACGTGCATGCAAATGAGACTTGCAATGGTGTGCCTTAGACAGTTCTTTGGACACTACTAACTGCAGAATATTTGGTTGTCATGTAACTTCCTCAGTGGCTCAATGTGTTAGTGAAGTATGTTCTGAATAATAGCCCAAGCTGTGCAGAATTTCAATCCACATTAGTGACCCTAATGCACTTAGGAGTCATAGTACAATTGCTTTTTTATGTCCTTGAACCTGAGATGCACTTGCAATGTAAAATATGAATGTTGCAACACAAGTGTGTATAATGGTTGTTAAGCAAGATAAATGTGGTCTGTGTCACCTGCAGTACTTACAGCAATGATTTATAGTAAAACCACACTTTTATGTGCATGATGTTACAAGCAATACTTGTGTAAAAGTATAAGGCAGCACAGCAATTCAGTTTTAAAAATATGCATGACCAATTGCATCAGCGGAATATAGTTTTCATTATCCAAAGTATACATTGTACTGATTTATGCTGTGTAGTACATCACCTTCTATAAACTTTGCATGACTCCTTTCTCAATATGTCATTTAGCATAAATACATCATGATGTCAATAAAAACAAGATACCATAACACAAAGTCTGCAATTGTAAAATTTTTTGTTTTTCTTTGTGCAACAGCTGGCATGGAGCATTGTTAGTATGCATGAATAAGTGTAGAGAACTGGCACTTCTCGTCCTATGACAAAAACTCAGAAAAAAAATTATGAAGGCACTAAAACCTTGTAATTTGTCATGCAAAATAAACTTGGTTTCAGCACGTGTCAGTTAATATTGAAAGTATTACAAAAATAAATGCAATGGAAGCTTATTCCACAGGAATACATATTTGCATAAACTTATTACTCCAATAAAGAAACACCCAAATATGACAGTTACAGGTCTGTCAGAAGTAGTTCAATATCCAGTCCTTTTCAAAACTGTATGCCTCAACCTTAACCCTGGGAATAATAGATCTCCTGTGGCATTAATTGGTAATACACAAAATGAAGAATTTAGGCTCCAGTTTGTCATGGGTTCATTTCCATGGTAAATAAAGATGTTCAAATTCCAAACTCCTCAATACTACAAAAAAAAAACTCCGTGATTTATTAAGCAGATTTATTACCCATCAGAATGGGATGAAAGTGCTTAATAAAACTGTAAATAAAATAAAACATTTCTTGTGGACTGTTTTTGTGTGTGTGTGTGTGTGTGTGTGTGTGTGTGTGTGTGTGTGTGTGTGTGTGTGTGTGTGTGTGTGTGTGTGTGTGTGTGTGTGTGTGTGTGTGTTTTGGAGGGTTGTAAAATTTACATAAGGACAACACTGAATGACAGCAATATCATGGAGATTTTCATTTTATATTTGTGACAATGTTCATGTTATGAATGCTATCAACCATCTCAGGAAACATGCCCAGAGGTAGAATTACATTATTTGAAATGCAACTGAGATATCAACATTAACTAGACATTGTAGTCACTGTGGGACATTTGTACATACACTAGTCAGCACACATGGCCAAGTCTTATTGCCATGTTTCCCCCCTAAAGTGGACATTGAAGCATCATGCAAACATTTTATTCCAGTCAGGTTTGTACTTTCTGCCATGCAAATGTGGTTATCTATCTTACCTGTCATTGTGCACAAACTGGTACATGCAAGATCTGAACTGAGTGTCTAGTCCCTGTGTTTTTTTTCTTGTATCTTTGAGAAGACAAGGTAGTCAATAGTGAATACAGTGTTTCATGTAGAGCACAAAGTTGCTGTGAGAAGGAATCCAAGGTTTTCGTTTGACTCCTCATTAAATGTTATAGTCAACAGCTGCTGTATGAATACTGTACTGGGCCATAGTACAAGCTTAGGTTTGGACTAGCTTGACCAAGGCTGTCAACAGTGCAACTGGCATTCTACGCACTGGTGAACAATGCCACCAGCATTACAGTGACTTAAAAAAAGTACAAGCAGGTATTATCAGATACACAACCCACCTGAGTTGCATAAGTGTAGTGGCCCATTACCAGGCAATACAATCCCATAGCTTGCCAACACAAACAGGTGTTCATAATTTTTTTGTTCTGTGTAGATACTGTAGAGAATGAAGGGAATAGGGAGGTGTGCATCAGGAGAGACGACAATGCCTCAGAGAGGCACAGGGTAAGTATGGCTCAGGTATGATTGATAGCCATTTCATAATAGCAGTGATTTTAAAATCATTTTATCAGTTCTATGGATAACAGTGCATAACTGCTTGACACAGTAATACAGGAGTATGCATAGTCTCTCTCTTTCTCTCTCTCTCTCTCTCTATATATATATATATATATATATATATATATATATATAAATATATATATATATATATATATATATATATAGGTATACATGCATTTGCTCGAACGGTCAATGCCCGAACAAGAACATATCGAATGCAGAACCCCAGGATTGCAGAATGTCTACTCCGCGGATGTCGAACCCAATATTACCGAATGCCTGATAGGCTACTATACCCCCCTCTCGACCCATGGTTCATAAGTTCATAGGTTCATAGGTAGGTACTAGGCTATTGGCCCTAGGGCCTATATAAGCCTAGCCAAATGGTACCCTGGCTTTTGCCACCCAAGAAAATTATTTTCCTGTGCCCCTGTCAAGCAGAGCCACAGAAGTGATCCCTGGGGTGAATTTCCTATCTCCAATCCAATCATCAATATTTTTCTTGAAGAGTGCTAATGAGGAGCTTTGTTTGCAATAGATAGGTAGTTTGTTCCAGGGTATGGGAAGTCTTTGAGACAGGAATCTATCCCTCCAGCATGTTCTGTTTATTGTGGTGACAAGGTTTAGGTCCCTAGAGTGTGTAGCTTGGGGGTATTGGGATTTCTTTACGTGGAGCATGTCCAACAGCTCTGGGTTTGACATAGCTTTGTATGTTAGGCAGAGATCACCTCTGATTAAGCGATATGTGACAGAGTAAAGCTGGAGTTTTTAGAGACGGTCTGCGTAGGGCATCTGATTGAGGCTGATAATCCTCTTTGTGAGGTATTTCTGTGGCCTTTCTAGTTGTTGTAGATGTCTTGTGAGGGACATACCAAAAGGGGCATTGTACTCTATAATGGGTCTAATGAGTGATGAGTAGAGGGGAACAATGACCTCTTTTTTCCTGGATGATAAACCTTTTGTGAAGAGATGTGCCACATAGAAGGATTTCCTGACTACTGTGGCAATATGATTATCAAAAGAGAGACTACTGTCCACCTGTGTCCCAAGGTGTCTTATCACACTTTCACTGATAAGTAGACTACCAACTATGTGGTAGTTCATGGGTACAGAGTTTTTACCAAAAGGGATGACAATGCACATTTTGGCATTGAGCTTGAGGCCATGGCTTTGACACCAGGCATCTGTCTCAGTGAGGCCCTTTTGAAGGATGTCCACATCATTAGAAGATTTGATTATGGCTCCTAGTTTGCAGTCATCTGCGAACTTTGTTAGCCAAAGACCTTCTGTGTTAGCCTGTACTTCAGAGAAGTAGATACCAAACAGGAGAGGACCTACGACTGAACCCTGTGGTACTCCACATGTCACTGGTCTGAAGTTGGATTTAGAGTCTGCTACTTTCACAGTGTGAGTTCAGTCAGTGAGCCAGTTGGTAACCCATCTTGTGACATAGGGATTTCTACCTAGTTCAGTGAGTTTGTCTATAATTCCAGAGTGGGGGATGGTGTTGAAAGCCTTGGCAAGATCTAGATAGGCTGTGTGTACCACCTTACACTCATCTACAGCTTTGGTGACCACGTCAAAGATGTCTTTCAGGTTTAGGAGACACACTCTGCCTTTTACAAACCTGAACTGGGTAGAGTCCAGAGTTTGGAGATTACCAATGTCATTGTTTATAAGTTCCATGATGATACACTTCATATTCTTGCAGATCAGGCTTGTCAGGCTAATGGGGTGTTAGTTCCCGGGGTCCGTGGTGGCTCCCCCTTTGTGGAGTGGGATAACCATTGCTGTGCATCATTCAGTGGGCACAAAGCCTGAGGTGAGGCTATGATTGAACATGGTACTTAGGTGGAGTGCCAGTTCATTATGCAGTTCATGTAGAATGCAGCCTGGGATGTTGGCAGGTCCCATGGATGCTATGTTCTTGGTAGTACTTGTTGCAGCAGTTGTATGATCGGGAGTTTCGAATTTGACATTGTGCATGACATTATGAGCATTCACATGCACGAGATTCGACATTTAGGTTCGGACTTCCGACGGATTGACCTTCAGTCGCATGACTAAATGCATGTAAACCATATATATATTTATTTATATATATATATATATATATATATATATATATATATATATATATATATATATATATATATATATATATATATATATATATATATATATATATATATATATATATATACATATATACACACACTCATGTGTATATATCTATATCTGTCTAGCTATATGCATGCAAAGCGTGCATACCGGCACAAATAACTCTTGCAGCATTGCATTAGCCAGTGTTTCTGTCAACAGAGATGTTTGTGGTTTCAAATGCAAGCAGCAGTAATTAGTCTGTATTCCTTAAATGTTTATTATTCTCCAATCAATAACTTAGAATACCATTTTAATCAGTTCTCATACATGTTATGAGTTGTAATGAATAAAGCATATGTGCAAGTAATGATATAGTTCAGCTTGCATAACTTAGATAAATAGAATAATTTAATTTTATGACAATAAAGACAATCATATTGTACTTAAGGTGTTCTTATGAACTGAGCGAGTGTTGACATTGTTAAGGTTAGTTGTTCAACACTGTGATCATGAGTGGAAAGAAACTATTCCTGAGTCCTGATCTTCTATACCTGATGCTTCTCTATAATTTCCCTGATGACAGGAGGTGGAACAGTCCGTGTGTGGGATGATACTTATCACTTATCAGTTTCACAACCCTGCCATAGAATCTGAAAGAGTAAAGGTCCTGTAAAGACTGGAGGGGGGGGGGGTGATCCTGTGATTTTCCTGGCCTGCTTTACAACCTTCTCTAATGCCTTGCAGTCTGCATTTCACCAGTTTCCATACCAGACTGTGATGTTGTTAGTCAGTATACTTTTGATCGTGGCCCTGTAGAAGGTCATGAGGATGTGGGAAGGGAGGTTTGTTCTGCGTAGTCTCCAGAGAAAGTGGAGACATTGTTGGGCTCTCTTTACAAGGTTAGAGGTGTTTGTTGCCCAACTAAGGTCATCTGAGATGTGGACTCCTAGGAATTTGGTGCTTTTTAAATCACAAACCAAACCAACACCAAGACCAGTAATGCTTCTTTACTGCGATCTGGTACCTCGGCCTTTCGCCTTCAAAGGATCACAAATACAAAGTGCAACCAACTGTTTTTATACAGAAAAAAATAAGTTGATCAGCACTAATTATTCAATTAACTTCATTAATTAATTTATCAATCACATTTTAAAGTGATTACACAGTATTTTTCTTATATATAAAAAATATATCAAAACTAAAATACCTTCAAGTCAAATATGCTTATGCTGTAAGGTCACATATACTATAAATCAAATATGTTTCCCTACTGCATAAATACCTTCAAATCAAATATACTTTTGCTTTGAAGTAACAAATACTACAAATTAAATATATTTTCTCTACTACATACTTAAGTGCACATAATTATTAATATAAAAAATACAAATTAATTGTATCAGAAAATAATAATCAACAAATATTTTTTTCTTATAAGAGAGGGAAAAATTTGAAGGAGTTATTAAACTATAACTTTTTTAATAAAGGTGAAGAGGAAAGGGGGAATACTTTAGTAGGTACTTATTCATGTGGTCATTGTAGTGTTTGTGGAAGAATCAGTAATATAACTAACATTAATGGTGTGTCTTTCTCAGCAAGATATCGATTTAATTGTAAATCAGTGGGAGTGGTATACATTCTAGGTTGCTCTTGCAATAATACTTGGCACATAGGACAAACAAAAAGAATGGTTCGTGTTCGTATATTAGAACATTTAAAAGATATTAGAAACAAAAATGAACTTAGTCCTGTGGCCAAGCATTTTTTGGAAAAACACAATGGTGACCCTGGCAGTTTGAAATTTTGTGTTTTGGGTAAACCATTTAGTTGTGAAGGTGGGGGAATTTTTATTCAAAAATTACTTGAATTAGAAACAAGGATGATTTTGAAATTTAATACACTAAAACCTTATGGATTGAATCTAGAATTAAGTACTTAATGGATAAAATCTAGAATTTATGTATTGCATAGCATTATGAGATAATATTATTGTTTATATTAGTGTGAATTGTATGTTCAGATCATAATTGTTGATTATTATTTTCTGATACAATTAATTTGTATTTTTTATATTAATAATTATGTGCACTTAAGTATGTAGTAGAGAAAATATATTTAATTTGTAGTATTTGTTACTTCAAAGCAAAAGTATATTTGATTTGAAGGTATTTATGCAGTAGAGAAACATATTTGATTTATAGTATATGTGACCTTACAGCATAAGCATATTTGACTTGAAGGTATTTTAGTTTTGATATATTTTTTATATATAAGAAAAATACTGTGTAATCACTTTAAAATGTGATTGATAAATTAATTAATGAAGTTAATTGAATAATTAGTGCTGATCAACTTAATTTTTTCTGTATAAAAACAGTTGGTTGCACTTTGTATTTGTGATCCTTTGAAGGCAAAAGGCCGAGGTACCAGATCGCAATAAAGAAGCATTACTGGTCTTGGTGTTGGTTTGGTTTGTGATTTAAAGACTGTTGCTGTTTTCGTGAGTGTTTTTGGATTTGGTGCTTTTTACCCTTTCCACTGCCATACCACTGATGGTGATGGGTGTGTGGGACCCTTGCTTCCTCCTGAAGTCAACAATGATTTATTTTGTTTTGTCAACATTTAGTGCTAGGTTGCTGTTGGTGCATCATCTGGTGAGTTTGTTCACTTCTTCTCTGTATGGCCCCTTGTTGTCATTTCTGATGAGGCCAGTCATGGTGGTATCATCAGCAAACTTGATGATGTGATTTGTCTGATGTTTTGTAGAGCAGTCATGAGTCAGTAATGTGAAGAGACGTGGACTTCGTATGCAACTCATTGGGACCCCTGTGTTCAAGATGATGCATTGTGAGTGGTTCTTGCCAATTCGAATGGTTTGGGGCCTGTCTGTCAGAAAGTCGAGGATCCAGTTGCACAGTATATTTTCTATGCCTAGTTGACTTAGTTTAGACAACAGCTGCTGCAGTATTACAGTGTTGAAGGCTGAGCTGATGTCTATGAACACCATACTTTTGTAGCAATTTTTATCTTCAAGATGGTTCAAGGTGTGATGTAGGAGGGATATAGAGTCCACAGTGGAGCAATTTGGTCTGTAAGGAAATTGTAAAGGATCAAAAGATGCAGGCAGACAAGATGCTATATGCTGTTTGACCATCCTTTCAAAGCATTTCATCACCACTTGTGTGAATGTGATGAGTCGGTAATCATTTAATGTGACTGGGGATGAGTTTTTTGGCAGAGGAATGATGATGGCAGACTTGAAGCATCTTGACACACTAGCCTGTCTGAGATATTTGTTGAAGATGTCAGCGAAGACAGGTGCCAGTTGATCTGTACAGTCCTTGAGTAGATGACCCAGAATTATATCAAGACCTGTTGCTTTACCTGGGTTCTTAGGTTCTGTTGGACTGCCTCCAGGCTGAGGCATAGTGGCATGGTATCCCTCTCCATGGGTAGTTTCTTTGGTGAGGTGTTGTTTGTCTCCTCAAATCTTCTGAAGAAGGTGTTGTTTGTCTAGAAAGTCCATATTATCTGCATATTGTGTTGATGGAGGTTTGTAATAAGCACTGGATGTCAAACAGTTGTTAAAGTTTTCTTTGTCATAACATTTTGTCCTTGTGAAGTACTGAATAGATATGTTAGTATCCCATCTCTATTCTGCTTATCCCTTATTTATTCTACTATAACCCACTCCTGCTTATACCTCTCCAAAAAGCCAATGCCATGGGGAGGACAAAGGCTCAAATTAAGGACATACTATTGCTTTTATAGACTTAGAACATTGCTAGTTTTACATTACCATGCATTTTTGGATGGATAAGAAGTCTAAAACATAAATGTATTTTATTATATAGTGACTTCAGTTCTCCATGATTTGCCAGAAAAAATAAAAAATTTATGACAAACAGACAAAAAAATATGGGGCTAAAATCCGGGTATTCTTTGAAAAGATGGACAGTTGAAAGGTATGCCCCTGCTTGCTCCATATTTTGAGCAATTTACTGTAATGATCATGACAGAAGTTGTAATGATAACACACAAAACATTAACACAAACTCAGTGCAAGGAAATGTATACTAGTATGCTTTGGAAAGTTAGTCAACCTATGGAATATCTCATTGATAACCAGAGCCAGATCCAGCTCTAGGTGACCTTGGCAGTTGCCTAGGGCCTACTGGCCTACTGGCTGGGGGGGGGGGGGGGTGCTGCCAAAATGCTTAATTAAACACAATTAAAAAAAATTACATTTCTTATTTAAGGATGCACTCATCCAAACATATATCACAGATTTGAATGTTGGAACTTTTCAGGAGGACTTGCTGTGAGAGAGAAGCCGAAGCCTGCTGCTATGAGAGAGTGCCACGGAACTGAGAACTGCAACTACTGCCATGAGAGAATTGAGAATGAAAACTGCAACTGCTGCCATAAGACAAGCCATTCCTTTGAGGGGGTGTAAAATGTCATACTTAGGGATAGCATTACTGTGCCTAGGGCCCCTTTTGACAATGATATGGCTCTGTTAATAACATAAATGCAACAACTGGAGCATTCACAGAGGTCCCTCACAAAAAGAATACAGTGTGTTAACAGCATGTCCTACACTCTGTTTCCTACAGGCTGGTGAGAGGTGATATATCCTGGCATACAAGGCATCATTAAAACCCACTCTGATGGACTTTTTGCATATCTGCAAAATGAATATCATCAGAATGACTCAAAGTAGGGATTTAAACTTTGCTTGCAATATAAATAGCACATGTTGTAGGGACATGGGTGTTTCTCAGAGAATTATGTGGTATAAGCACCTGATGCACAGTTCCCTAAAGTATGTACATAGATAAGCAGGGGTTCAAATATGCCAATGTGCATGAAATGTATGTCTGTAAAACAATAGTGACAGACAGGACTGGCTTACCCAATAGATGGTAATATGACTGACTCACACTTGTCTGAACACTAACATGGCTAAAGGAATTTGAACGCTCAAACTATATTTTAGGAAAACATGAGTATTCAAGAACAATGCTTGAGCCAGACTTTAAAGTGTGTGCTTTCTGGCTCCTGCAGTTTAAAGTCACCTGTAGCAGACTCAGTTAGTCCACATCTTTCTAGGGTGTGGGCTTAGGCAGGTGTTCAAATCTAGCAATGTTTAACTAGTGTGGTTATATCACAGATAACTGAAATTAAGTAGCAATGTCTTCATCAACAGCTGTGATGTGGATTATTCACCTCAGAGCTAACATTTACAAAGCTGTAGCACTTTCATCACTCAAGCAAATTTTAAGTGAGTCATATGGCTTCAACCACACCACTGAAGTCATCCATTCAAGTGTGCACTTTCTGTCACACATACTTATGTTTTCCATATGTCAGTAGTTAATAAGCAGTTCTGTAGAGTGAACAGCTAGATAGACAGGGTTTTGAATTTCATAATGTATATGTGTAAGACAATAGTGATGGTCAGGATCAGTATGCCCAACAGATGGTGATGTGGCTGACTTACACTTGCATATACCCTAACAGGGCTAAAGGTTTTTGATCCTTTAGACTACATTTTATGGGAGGCATCACTATTCCAACACACTGCTGATGAAACCCCTTCACTTCTGTGCTTCATAACACTTCAGATATGATTCTTTCTGCAGTGTCAGTGGTTGATATACAGCTTTGTGAACTATGAATTCAGATAGACAGGTGTTCAAGTCTGGTAAGGTCTAACTATTGAGTGTGTAAAAGAATGCTTACAGGCAAGAGTGGCTTCTCCAGAACAATTAAAGTTTACCAATTGGTTTACTGTGAACATTTAAAATTGAGGAGAGAAAGACCAACATCTGTAATCTCTTTGATGGAAGCCATATGCATTCAAAAACAATTGTGAGGTTATCCCTTCAAGTATATGTTGCCTGACAACTGTGCTATGAATTATTTTGTGATGTCATCAGTTAGTGCACAGGTCAAGAGGAACTTGACTTACATTGCATATGTTCAAATATAGTTGTGTTATTCCTTTTATCATTTTTTTCACAATATAGTGATTACCGGTATGAATGGCTTATTCAATAGATCTTGATATGTGTATCTGCTACATAGGATTACAAAGTGTCACAGGACCTGCGTTATTATATTTTGTTATTTTTTTTGTGATGGCTATGTGATGTTTATGCATTTATTTCCTGTACTTCCATATGAATATGCTCAGTGTAATTATGCATTTCATTGTGCAACATTTAACACAACGCACCATAAATAATCAATGCTGAGTTATTGTTATTTCCTGTTTTGTTGGGAAAAAATCTGAGAATTTGCCATTGTGACATGACTTTGATAATGGCTGCACAATGGAGGTAATGGGTGAGGGGACAAAAAGATTTTTACACTCCAGTGTACATTTGTTGAATGTAACCTCTAGCAGTTTCTGCAGTTCACTTATTACCTAATAGTACTGTTACACCTGTCTGTGAGGTATGTTATATATTGTGATCCAGGTATTACCATGTGTTGCACAGTGCTCAGTTCAGGAGACATTTTTTTTTTTACAATATGATAGTATATTGCTTTCAGACGTGTATTTTGTTGCAGTCTATTAATGATGTATGTGTGGTAACAACATACAAGTAATATGATGCTTACAGAGGTATAACTGCTTTACTCACCAGACACATATAATAAAGTTAAAATGGTGAATGCACCAGCTGTCATTGCACAATACCTACATCAGGCACACTTGTGCTGTGATTACTTCACCTAGGAGGTAACTCTCATGAGTGGTCTTTCTTTCACATGTGCAATCATGTCTATAGGCATACACTAACATACATGCAGACACAACAGATGTTACTGGACTGCCTCCACATAGTTTGTGCCTTCCAGGATTTCCATCTTAGTATATTGTTCATGACATATCCACCATCTCCTGTATGCCTATTTCTCTTCTCTTATATTTCTAAATCTGCACTAATGTATTGCAGAATAATATATTAATTTTCTGTTAAACATGATAGTTCTATTTCTGTGACAGATCCTTGGGATTGCACTACATCTGGATTTGAGTATATTAGCTATCTCATGTCCTACCCTCTTCAACATGCATGTTGCTGCCACAGCTGTCACTCTTTTCGCTATCAGTTCTTGCATGGGCAGTATGTCTATTTTTTTAGTTGGTTCACAGTTTTACGCATGCGCTTTCCCATTAGCACTGCATTGGTACTTCGATACATGCATGAGAATTCTGAGTCATGAGAATTTGTAAACTTGTTTCACCTACATGTCTATTCAAAGAACATATTTTTTTCCCTAATGAACATTTACTGCCTGTGCCTTCTATCTCAATGTACATGACTATGTCAGTGAAGTTCCCACATTTCTACTACTTCACTCAATGCAGTTTACAACTGTATCGACCTTTCTTGTGTGCTTGAATTGTTAGGCGTTCCTTGTCTTTTATATACTGTAAGTTCCCCATCTATTGTTGTACCATGTGTGGGTACTTGCTTACTGATCTCAGATTTGTGTACATTCCCTTGTTTACAGTGTGTACAGGAGCCCTGCCTTACCTCATTGTTGCCATGAGCAAGTGTTGCTGGCTCAAACAGAATTTGCTTGAAATGTAGTGTACTTGCAGGCTTGCATATTCGATTAGCAATGCTACTCATCACGCACAACTAGCCCATCATGTATACTCTAAAGTGACTTTTACAGGACGTTAATGAATCCAGGACTAATATATGCAAATCACTAATCCAAGTACTATGAAATGAAGCAAAGTTGTAGCAAGTGTTTAGTCTGATCAGTGCAGTAAAGTCTGCATTCCTAAGAGAGGGGCTACCTGATATTGTCATATCTGACAATTATTTGACAATTATTGTATGAAAGAAAAATTCAGAAGTCGCTTACATGACAGGGAGCTCAGATATAAAAAGTCCACTTCAAGCTACACTCTTTCCCACTGACAAGTGGAGAAAACTATAGAAACAATGAATATCTCATGAGAAAGAGCTATGGCAAATGCTATGAAGATTATCTCACAATTTTGGAAAAAAAAAGTAATACTTAATTTCGTGGACTCTTATTTCTCACCAACTAATTTCTTAATGAGCAGTAGGTTGAAATGCAAACTATCTACTTTATCTCTGCTACTGATGTCTAAAAATAAATGCAAACATAAAGGAAATGATGGAGAAAAATTCATATGAAAATGAAATTGCCTACCTGTCAGTTAGTGAGAAATGACCATGGCTACAGATCTGTGGATGTGCAAAGTATGAACATGGAAGTAGCTATATGAAGGCACTGTAGAAGGTACTGCAATGGGTACCGGGAGCTTGGGTGAAGAAATCCCAATATCTCATTTGTTCAACATTTAATGTTCTAGAATTATTAGAATAATGGCACTATTGTCTATTATTCTGCATACTGCATAGGTTGAAGGGAGTCAGTGACTTTTTGCCTCCTATCATCCAACCTTTGCATAGAACAGCACAACCTGGATAGCTGGATGGGGAACAGAAAATACACTACTGGGATTCCACCTATGTCCCTGCTGGACAGTGGCATAGGGTGCTGACTTGTTGGAACATGGGCTAAATTCTTGACTAGGCCTGTAAGGGCCTCAGGGCCACTAGCCTAGTAACTTCTTATGATCCTATGATCCTACGGACAGTGATGGACAGAAGGTTTCTGCTTTTCACATCACACCATAATTATGGAAGATTCTGGGTGATGTGCTGCTTTATGCAGTCTGCCTATGTCATTTTGTTCTCCTGCAGTTGAAAGAAATGCATATGGCTCTGGCACTGTGCCATGTGTAGGTTCATAGGTATTAACTAGGCTAATGAGCACTAGACCTTTCATAAGCCTAACCAGGCAACCCAACTGTTTCCCATAAGTTCAATGTTTTAGATACTTATGTAGGGAATGATTGCTGATTATGACATAACTTATTGACTGCCTATGTCCATCAGAGACAAAGGCACTAGACCAGGGATTAATATTTAATTTCCCATCCAGTGTTCCAAGTTACAACTTAAATAGGGTTCGGGACAGACTTGGCTTCACATGGATGGGGAGCCTATTACAGAGAATTCAAATTTTCTAAGATACATATCTGTCTCTCTAGCATTTCCTATTTTGTCACAAGCAAAATTTAGGTCTTTAGATCTAGTAGTTCTCCAGATTTGCAAAAGGTTCATCACAGTGGGGTCCAGGAAGGCCTTGTATGCCAGGCATAGATTACCTCTCAGTAATCTGTAGAAGACCGAGTATAGACATAGTGCTTTTCCACAAAGGACATTGTGTTTTTCTCCAGTCTTCTTTTGGAAAGCAACCTTTGCACACATTCCAGACTTGGCCATTACATGTAGCAACACTGTCTGTTACAAGACCTTCAGTCTTATGCAGCCATGTGCCATCTATCAACATTATAATATGCGGTGGTGGTGGTGCGGTAGCATTGTCGCCTCACAGTAAGACGCTGTCCGGTTCGATTCTCAGCTAGAGTGACTTCTGCATGGAGACATGCGTGAATGGGCGTACCTTCATTGAAGGTTGTGTGTCAGGGATGGTAACCCGGCATGTAAAAATCAACTACCAATCATTAGCAGACCGGAGTTCCGCTGTGGCGACCCCTAACTGGGAAAAGCCAAAAGACACAACAACAACTGAGTAGTACGAAGCAGAATACGTCCAGCCATTCATGTATCCATAGCAATGGCAGCAGCAGTATGAGTTTAAGAAAGTACCTCTAAAGGAATTCTGAAAATAACATGGTGCTGGGAATGGTGTGGCTCCAGATACAATCTGAAATTAAGTTCTATAGGCAGTGTATTCTCTGTATTGTGAATTAGAAAAAAGATGCCCCATTTTCCATGCTTGAATACCAATATGTTACACAGCTGCAGGTTTTTTGAAATAGTCATGCAACTTACATTTCTGTCTCCTGAAACATTTCTGATCTTCCTCAGAGGTGCGGTATGAAAATATGAAATTCTGGTGTTCATACGATCGTTCTAACAGCTTCCATGATTGCATTGCACAGTCTTAGCACAACACAGGCAAGAGATATTTATTCACACAATGTGCCATAAGTCATTTTTTCCTTTCCAAATTGTGAACAGCACCATTACCGCAAAACATTTAATTGCTGGCTCATTCACAATATGTTCACAAAATGTAGCTGAATATCTCAGGCAACATTATTCATAAGTGAACTTCTCTAACTGTTCAGTGCAGTTCCATAAAGGCATTAATTGTTATGCTTTTGACAGCAAATATGTGCAATAAAATATTTCCCACAGATGATGCAAAAATTATGTTCTTTCTACCAAACTCACTTAAATATGAAGTGCTAATATGTAGCTGGGTGATCTGCAATGCTACATTAGGAGAATGAATAGTGATATATCAAGATTCCGCTAACAGAATCTTCATCCATGCAATGTTTTATGACTGGTACACTGTCCCCTAGAACCCTTCATTCTTTCTTGTGGCTTACCTTCTAGGTAAAAATACTGTTTCTCATTACCTGTATTGTCCCATCTTATTGACAGAGGCTGCAAACTTGGGTTCACATGTTGATGTATTAGAGCATCAGTGTTTGATTTGTTGTAGGTACTGTACTTGAAGGTGAGGTTGCACAACTCAAGAGTACCAAGAAAAATTAAGTTTTTGTTTTCTAAAATATATCACTTGTTCCATATTTGTGTGACATCAAAAGTAAGTAGCATATGTAGAGACTGAGAAAAAGGACTGACCCCCACATTAAAAGGTTTCAGTGGATGCTCCTTCCCTCATGCAAAAACGGGTCTATATTAGATCATCGAAACGTCAGAATTTTGAATGATCTAATATTGAACCCAATATCACGAACTCTGAAAACAGTGAAGCTGCACAAAACTGAATTCTTTCCTAGAGAAAGAATTCAGTTGGCCATTGTTGTGGCTTCGCTGTTTTCAGCGATGCGGTGGAAAGTTACGGGTTGGGTTAAGGTAAGTGTGTGATTGTGTGGACGTTCGGGTTAGGGCGCGGGTTGGGTGAGTGTGCGATAGTGAGAATTTGGGGTTAGGGATTGGTTAAGTAAGTTAGGGTTAGGGTTAGTGTGCGATCGTGAGAATTTGGGGTTGGGAGTGGGTTAAGTGAGTTAGGGTTAGGGCGCAGGTGAGGTGAGTGTGCAATAGTGACGGACCTTAGGGTTAGTGTCTGGGTTAATGTAAGTGGATAGATAGCAGTGTACCTGCAGTGTAGTGTAGGGTTAGATGTAACTTTTAAATGTATGTGTGTGGAATGCTGCTTTTTAGGCTGCTTGTGGTGTGTGTGTGTTTCTCCAAACAGCAAATGTTTTCCCTGGGAAAATATTCACTGTTTTGAGGTTTTGATATTGTTAGGGTTCAGGTTTTGCAGTTCGATGTTACGGCATTCAATAATGAGCCATTTTGATGATCTGATACAGACCCTGTAAAAACATATGCAATACAATGGCATGTATAACTTTTTAAGTCAAAACTTTTAAGGGATTATACCTTTTATGCATAGATATTTTTGCTCTGATGTTTTGAATTTCAGATGAAACTTGATATTTTGTTATAAACCCTACTTTGTGACATCTTCATGCTATACACTATTAAAGATTGTGAAGCCCTGAATATGACAACTTGATTACTCTTAAAAGGATGTGATCATTTTACCTTGGTTACCGAAGTCCTTAAAGTACCATTTTTGTGGAACAGTTTTGTGGTGTGAGCACATGGTGCTCCCAGACTAGATTCAAAAGGTAAAGTTTCTTGGAAAAGTCCCTGGAAGTCAGATTCTTCACTTATTCACTTAGTGGGGATGTGACTAGTCAGTTAAGAAGGCATTAGCAGGTGAGTCCCGGGTCAATGTAGGAGGTAAATACATATTTAATATTCTTTAAATTATACATAGACATAATCAATATGCAGCTCAGTAGTGTTTTATTATAGGGAGTTTAACATTTAAAATGTGGAGCACGTGTTGAGAAATATTTCAACATTTCAGTCCCATTATGACTTGTTTATGTACTTTAGCAGTCATATATAGCTCCATCATGGTTTATGTAATATAAATAGTAGCCTTTCAGACAAGATTCAGCATAAAATTAGTTACTTTGTCAATGCTGGAGAAAATACCTGACAAAGTTTATTCACAAACACATTTTTTTTATCTGTTGTCTGTTGTCTTGCATTCAGCTTACTTAGTTCACCTTCTCAAACCTGGAAAGAATCAATACAAAACTGATGAGAATAAAAAGTAACAGTTATTTTGAACAGTGTGAAAGCTATGACAATTGCATTTTATTTCTTACAGTTGCTACTGCATTGGCGACCAAAGTTTGCCGACGTAGACATGGATTTCAAATAAACGCTACTAAAAATAAGTACAAATTATTTAAAAATAATAAGTTTAAAATCAAATGTAAAAAAAAAAAACTGAAACACAGAATATAAAAGATATGTTTCAGTTAAGAAGTGCAGTACAAGAAGAACATGATATAGTACGCGTAAAAGAGAAGACAAATATATGAAGATGCAAATTATCAACCTATAGGTTCATAGGTGATTACTAGACTAATGGCTCAAGAACTCTTACAAGCCTAGCCTGTTTTATCCAGATTTTACTCAATTTTCTATTCCTAGGGGAACAAACCTCTCAACCTGGAATCATCAAAAATCTGGACAAACGCCCGTAAAAAATAGGTACAACTGGTCAAAACTCGGTACGCTGATTAAAATAAAATTTGCATACACAATTTGTAACCCTGTCCACTCCAATTGAATTGTGGGATACCAACTTCTAAATGAAAATTGAAGAACAGACAAAATATTAAACACAAAATATAAACAGAAAAACAATAGTGTTTTATTTATATTAATATTTGAACTTGTATCAAACTTTGAACTTGTGGAAAACTAAAATACAATTTTCTTTTATAAAAATAAAATTAACTCCTTCTACACTAATATTAAATAAACACAACATAATGTGGGGACAAAGGACCAAAAATAGGGACACATTTCAAATATTGCTCTTATAAACTTAGAAAGTTGCTAGAATAACAGAATTAGTGTTAGCATGCATTGTCTGAAGGACATGAAGTCTTCATCTCAAAGGCATGTCATTATTTAAACACTTTAATCCTCAGATCATACCAGTGATTTATCAGAAAAGCATACATTTTATGAGGAATAAGGCAAAAAATAAGAGGCAAAAAGGTGGACAGTTGAAAGGTATACCAAGTTGTTGACATGCAAATGTACTTTTGTCCACTTTTCAGGAAAGTGACTGTACAATTACAAGGAAGATAAAAAGTATATGCAGGGTATATTGGAAGTCTTCACCACTTTATGGTCTAATGACCTATGCAGGCAACTCTGCTTTGATAGTGAGCATTTTTAGGCATGATACAGACTAGTATCAGTCATACATGCAATAAAGTGAGTAAGCCAGATTGGCAGCAAAACAACCTTATGAGGTCCCAGATATACACGGCAATAATACAGCAACTAACTGTGGTTACCAATTATAACTCAAAAGCACTTAAACAAACTGTAATTTCATCTCACCACACCAAAATAAATATAAAACTACCTTGAAAAACACTACTTGAAGGTATTGCTACTTCCTGAAATATACACACCTCTGTCTTTTCTAGCATCAGAATGGGTTAATAAAATCAGTACATGCTGCTTTTAGAGACAGCAGTTATACCACCAGCAGCCAAATATTTTCTTTGCTTACATACCCACCGTGGGACAGCAAGAACTTGGAGGAAAGAATGTCAAGTGACAGCACTTCAGCACTGGTGGAAGAGGAAGTCCCTCTAGAACCATAAAAGGGAGAGGCTGCACCAAAGCTCTGCAGCTAGAGTTAATTCAAGACTAGTAATTAGTCCACCCTAGAGACAATGCAGAAAGCTCCATACAGACATTATGTCTCCTGTCTAGCCTGTAAAGTAATTTAATTTCAGCTATTTTTCTGAAGTTAACCTTCTGTATTCCAATCTAAACTGTTAAAATATATACATTTAAACAGTTACAATAGTGCACATACATTTCTGTTCTCTTCCAGCAGGGCACACTGTGATTACATTTTAAGCATAAACACTTTATAAAATACCATTTTAACATACGTCTGTACAAAACAGTTTGGTATACACATGACATATAGTTCTAATGCAGTTGTAACACAAGCATCTTATATAGATCATGTTGATATTCACAAGTGACATATAATTATTTAGAAAATTCCAGATAGCTTTGCTGGCAGTATCGCTTTTTGTGATAGGCTTTACATCTGAGAAGTATATCCCAAACAAGAGGGGCCCAGCAGTGAACCTTGTGGTACCCCACTGGTGATTGGCCTCCTGCTGTATGTGGATTCCCCCACTCTAGCAACCTGTGTCCTATCCATGAGCCATTTGGCTATTCATCTGGTGACATAGAGGTTAATGTCCAACTTTGTGAATTTTTCTATAATACTCAAGAGGGAGTATTTTGTCAAATGCTTTGGCCAGGTCAAGGTAGGCGGTATGCACTGTTCTACCATCATCCATGTCCTTGGTGACCTTCTCAAAGAAGTCCACCAGACTGAGCAGGTGGGACCTGCCCTTGATGAAGCTGAGTTAGGTTGGATCTAGAGTCTGGAGATTTCCCATGTCATTGTTAATCAGGTCCATGATTATCTTTTCCATAGCTTTGCATATGAGGCAAGTCAGACTTATGAGTCTGTAGTTTCTTGAATCAATTGATGGTCCCTCTTGTGCAGAGGAATGATTTTTGGTCTCCTCCACTCTATGGAGACAAAGCTTGCCTGGAAACTCTGGTTAAACAGTATGGTAGGGGGTATTTCATGGAGAGTGCTTAGAGGAGATCAGGGGGTGAAATGTGAGCTGAATTTATCAGCCAGCAGGTTTGTTAGTTCTTCTGGCTAAGTACAGGTAGTGCCATCTACAGCCAACTCAGCACATTGTTGAGTGTTTCCCTTAAGATATCAGACATAACTAAAAATGCTTTGTGATCCTTTGCTTGGGAGGCTATCTTAGTCTCATATTTAGTTTTTGAAGACTTGACTATTTCCCTTATTTAGCTCTGAGACTAATGAGGGATTGTTTTCTCTGCTGTGCACCCTGCCACTTACTTCTAGACTGGAGATTCTTCCTTTGGCCGTATAGTCTATTTAAGCTAGGGGTCCACCAGGGTGGCTTGTTTCTCTGGCTAGACCTGGGTTTAGTTTAGTCAGATACTGCTGTTTCTACACAGTTGTTTATGTGGTTGCACAGGGCATTAATGTATACTTCTGCATAGGCCTCCATGTTTTCATGTTATGGGGAGCTTTAAAATTACCTATGCTATCACTTAATAAAGGACAATTTTCCTTGGAAAAATTCTTTCAGATTTTAAGGTTTGATGGGGGTTCTACAATCACATTTATTTCAAAGGAGACTGATGTATGATATAATCTTACCAATAAGGACATTACACTGGGGGGGGTGCAATGCTCCCCCACGTTTGTGAGTATTATCTCAAGGATATGTTTGAACCCCTAGTGGGAGTGCTGACCAGCTGTTAAAGACCATTTTCACTGACAATGTCCAAGAATCTTTGAGCTTGCATATTAGTGGTATATATATATAAAAAAACAGAGAAACTAGTGGTCTTAAAACTTCACTGATGAGCTCAGTCACAATAATTTTCAAAAATCATGAAACCCAGGAAGTGTCCCAAAGAAACAAGCCATTCTTCATCACACACAAGCAATCTTCAGTAACAAAAAAATCAGAAATATTCCTGATATTTTCTGATAGAGAAGATGGATATTAATTAGTGGTCGTATATGTGTCCCAGTTTATGGAAGGGTAGTTAAAATCACCCATGAGTAGCGTATTGGGCTGTATGATAAGTGATTCTAGTAACTTTAGGTATGCAAAGTAGTTTTTATGATTCATGGCTGGCAGCTCTACAAGAATAAAAAGAAATGCTTTGACTGTGATAGACATAACATTAGAAAATATCATTGACTTTGCAAGATTAACAAAGCTGTCAGAGCTTCAGCCAAAGAAAATGGAAAGATACAAGTTAAAAACAAAGCATAAACTGAATGGTAATTGGCAAAGAAGTATCAAAGGATGAATAACCTGAAGATGACATACATGTTACAAGCAATAGAAAAGAACAGGTCAGTATTTAGATACTGCTGGGGAAGAATCAGTTCTCACTCAGAATTCCAGAAGCAGTGCCCAGCTAAAAGAAAGACATGTAAGAAATGCTAAAGAATAAGCTAGTTTACCAGACAGAATTTAAACAGATAATACAGATATAATAAGACAAGGGCATAAAAGATCTCTGACAGTCTATGAGAACAATAAAAATATCTGTGCATATATACAATCCACAAGAGTGAATATGACAAAAATCCCATGTAACTGTAGAAATAGTAAAGAATAAAATGAAAATGTAAGTAGAATCATATATCTCAGTAAACAAAATAACTGCTGATATATATAGCACCTGGAATGGTAAAAATGTATAAGACTAAAGAAGAGTATAAAGGTAGCTACTAGGAAAGGAATACCCTGCAGGTAGCAGTTGTACAGCATGTCATATCCAGGGAGCACATTTAACAAAAAGGAAACATTTGCATGGCTGATGTTTACATATTGGTTTTAAGATTAACATGCTGTTTGCCATTAAGCTAGGAGACATGCCAGATGCGGCTGTGAGGAAAAGGTACTTTCAGAAAACATGCAGAATGCATTAACAGACAAATTTCAGAGGCAATGTCAGGGAATGTACCTTTTAAAGGCAAGAAAAAAAATCATAATCATGAGACATTTTGTAAAAGGCATTGAGTTATTTGATAATAATATATATTGGAAGGCATATTTTCATTACGCAATGTTAATTATTAAAGGCTTACTATGATTACTTTGATAATTTTGGCTTTTTGACCAAACGGTGAATGTCAGTCTACCAGTAATATTTCTTTCACCTGAAAATAATTCAGACAGTAACAGACATTTGACCAGAAATTTGCAAAAGACTATACAATCTCGCAATTAGCACAGAGGATTAAAGTTATGAACTGTTCATGATTTGCTCCCTGTAGTCCAAGGCTCAATCTTCTCAGCTCTCATTTACCTATTGTTTGACTATCAGCAAGTCACTTAACCAGCCACTGCTCTGTAGGAATTGGGCTTGTCTCCTCAATGGTCTACAGGACTGCATACTTAGTAACTATCTATGCATTTATAAAGAGACTTGCTTATCTAAAAGACAGCATGTCTCCTCTGGCTATATGGTATAGTGGGATACAACTAATTTAATCTTTCTGTTTCACAAGACTTGATGTCATCTAATGTTTTTGTTTTACAGTATACTAAAATGCAGGGTAAATGTCAAAGTTGCATAGATCTGTAGTTTGTCTAGTGTGGTTGACCTTAGTTAAAACATAGCCATTGTAATAAATGTTCAGTTAATGAATGCCCACATTAGTGATACCATTTTTAATAAAACATTTGCACAAATGTTTACAAATATTTATCAGAACTGAGGTAGGTTTGTGACATTTTCCTACATTTTAGTTTTCCCTACATATATATATATATATATATATATATATATATATATATATATATATATATGGATAGATAGATAAGCATAGCCGGTAGCAAACAGAGTGTTGGGGGTCACAGCCTCTTGCATCAAAAGTAGTTTGTGTGGCTTGTAGAAGTTTATCAGAGATAGCTGTTCTTCTTTATTGAATGATGGAGCAGAGTATGGAGCTGTCATGCTATGTTGTGTGAGCACTATGTAAAACGTTTATTCTGGTTTTCATTGAAAGTGGTCAAATATTTTAAAGCTATCATTTTTTGTAATTTGTATTTTTTCATCTTTATTGATTTCATTGATTGTGGTTTCATTCTAATGACATGAATGCTGGCTGTACAAATGGAATGCTTTATACTAAGTTTCACTGTTCATATTGTAACTTTAAAATTTTAAATTGTATTAACAAAGTTACTTCTTTAAAAGATTAAAAAAAAAATTAGGGCAGCTGCAGTGATGCAGTGGTTAGCATTGCCACATCACAGCAAGAGGTTTTCCGGTTCGATCCTCGGCAAGGGTTCCTTTCTGTGCAGAGTCTGCATGTCCTCCCTGTGGTCACGTGGGATTTCTCCAGGTGCTCCGATTTCATCCCAAAGACATGCTATAGGTAGATTGGACACTCTAAATTGTCCCTAGGTGTGAGTGTGTGTGTGTGCCTTCTGTGGAAGGTTGGGCACTTGGCTGGTAACTTGACACTGTAAAAAAACTCCACTGCCAATCATGAGTGGACAGGTGATCCACTGTGGCAACTCCTAACCAGGAAAAGCCAGAAGAAGAAGTTTTATTGAAAAAAATTGCTTTTTGTGTATGTGTGTTTGTGTGAGTTGGGGAAATGTCTATCTTGTAGCCATTGAGATCATTTTCATCCTAGCAGTAAAAGTCTCTAAGACAGTGCTTCAGCTGTGGGGAGGTGCAATTAAAGATAGATAGGGATGTCACCACTGGCTGAGCACTCAAAAGCAGATTCTAAGTAAAGACTTTTAACTTTTCTGATCCTTTTGTCCAGGAAATAAAATAAATATCTAATACTACTTCAGTCTTACATTTTCTTAATTGATGGTTCTTTATTGCGAGTTGTGTTAATAGAATTAGAACCATTTTTAACATCGGGTTAAGTATTTTTTTATAGTTTGGTTTTAGCTGTTGGTATAAATATTTTAATTGTTTTGCATTACACTTTCATTGAGGAACGCATTGCTCCTTTAAATGAAGTATGTTCTCTGCAGTGTTATTGTCTATAAACTGTCATTCTTGTCAATGATGTACCCCTTTTGTGATTATTACCTCTTTTTTGTGTTGTGTACAGTAGACATATTTCACCTAGTCATACGTGAAGCAAACTCTTCTGTTGACATGCTTATGTAAACATTTGCTGAAACTAAAAATATAGCCTAAAATCCAGAATTACCAGGTGAAACTCATTAGTAGCTCATAGCTTAATCTTCTACATTCACTGCCAAACTTGATGTTTATTTCTTAGCATTCTGACTATGTCTGGAGAATGAGACAGATTGTTGTAAGTATTTTGGTAAAGCTTTATTTGCATTATTTATTTATTTGTTTGTTTATTCATTTTGCCTTTTTTGCTTTTTTTCTGGGTTTCATTGTCTCAGCCTTTATTTTCCTGTTTGTGTGATTGTAAGCAAATCACTTGTCAAGACAATACTCCCAGACTACCCATGAAAACAGGTTCATTCCTATAAAGTTCACCTGGTAACTAAATTAATAAACATAGCAAATAAAAAAATAATATTTCACAGGTAGTTTTTAATGAAGATTTATTGCTTGGATTTAGAGAGGACACATTCCAAACTGAGTACTGCCATTGCTGCTTTGGTTAAGGAACAAGGAAACACATTGGATATTGCAGTACAGGGTGTGTCAATGTTGCTCCACTGGAAATAGGAAAGTAGGCTGAAGAGGAAAGGGAAAACATTTCTTAAGTGAAGAAAAAAGGGCAAAACAAATTTCTTAAGTGAATTTTGTGACCAGTGCCAGTAAGCAGTGTTTTTATTCTGGCTAACTTTAGTGTGAAAAAAACTATGCTCCACAAGAATGAAAACTTATGGAATAAGAACTCTGGACATGTTGTTGTTCTTCTTTCAGCTTTTCCTGGTTAGGGGTCGCCACAGTGGAACTCCGGTCCACTAATGATTGGCAGTAGATTTTTACAGTGCTGAAGTGCCAGTTCGACGTCCAACCTTCAATGAAGGCACGCCCTATGCATGTCTTTCGAACAACACTTGACCACGGGGAGGACATGCAGACTCCACAGAGAAGGCGCTCCAGCTGAGAATCGAATGGGAGAACCTCTTGCTGTGAGGCGACATGATTTGTTTTAAACTGACAAACTTTGCTTTCCTGTTATTTTCTTCATTTATTGCAAGGAGATGAATATTTCCACCATTGTAAATAAATGTATAGTGCTGTTAGCAACCACTCTGCAGATGCATGGTGGGGTTACACTACTGTTTATTTGTATTGATAGTGTACAGTATAGTGATGCAATGCCATCATGAAGTCATTTCAAATAAATGCACTACATATGCCAGATACTCATGCCTCAATTTAGGCACACAGTTCAGAACTCCAGGCATGGAAATTGCTCACAATTCTATTTGCTTTAAGGTCTGTCACAAATGTCCATGATTCAGCAATTGAAATAGATTGTTTAAGTCTTTCAGTATGCAGATTCTACAAAGGTCATCCACAGCAAACCTACTCAGAGCCTTCACTTTAGGTGTCAATCTGTCTTAGACATGAGAGACTTCATTCTCCCTTTAACTCTCTACAATGTTTACTCTGTCTACCAGAGAATCTCTTGTCTGTCTCACTCTCTCTGTCTCTGTCTTTCACTGACCCTCACTTATGTAAGAAGAGGGTGTTGTCACCTGTAGTCAGGCTAAGTGTGGCTCCCCCAGCAAGGCTGCCTCAAAACTGACAGTCCACACACCCCACACCAATTGCTATGGGGCACAATACACACACACACACACACACACATATATATATATATATATATATATATATATATATATATATATATATATATACATATATATATTTATATATGTGTGTGTGTGTGTGTGTGTGTGGCTTACCTTTGACCACCATGCCTCCACAGTAGTAAGACAGGCATTCTGTATTGCTCATCTCATAAGTAAGGACATTGCCTCCAGAAAAAAAGAAGTTATAACCTCCCTGTACTCCTCCCTCATCAGGCCATAACTGAGTACAATGACTCTTTTGGTATGTATCTCTCCAAGCACCTGCAGCAATTAGAGAGGCCACAAAGGTTCCTCACAAGGAAAATTTAAGGTCTTCAGCATCTGTTCTATGTGGATCATCTGAAATCACTGTTACTTTATTCTGTTTCATACAGACTACTCAGAGGCGATCTCTGCCTTGCAAACAAGGCAATCTCTGACCCTGCTTTATTGGAAGTGCTGCATCTGCATAACTCAAATGGTACATGGGTTACTCACTGTAAAGACCTTAACCTGGTATGTGACATTAATAGAACTTGCTGGAGAGACAGATTTGTCTCCTAGAGGTTACCACACCTCTAAAACAGACTCCCACTTTTTTATTTATTTATTAATTATTTGTTAACCCGGAAAGTCCGACTTGGAATGAAGCCAATTTTCAGCGGAGGCCTGGGGAGAAAGGCTCCAGATGCATGTCTTTGTAATGTGGGAGGAAACTGGAGCACCTGGAGGAAACCCACACGAACGCAGGGAGGACATGCAGACTCCACACAGAAGGCACCCCAGCCGAGAATCGAACTGGAGAACCTCTTGCTGTGAGGCGACAACGCTGCCGCTGCACCACTGCGCCATCCTGCATGTCAAACAGAGCACCTTATTGGCCCGCTTCAAATGCAGTCTGGTCATTTGGATGG
The DNA here is from genome assembly GCF_019279795.1 of Protopterus annectens. NCBI lineage: Eukaryota > Metazoa > Chordata > Ceratodontiformes > Protopteridae > Protopterus > Protopterus annectens. Next base: position 301,396,837 of record NC_056730.1, on the reverse strand, counting down.
GTAACTGTAAATTCACCCGGGGGTTCCACCTGTGTCCCTCTTGGGCAGGAACAATAGGTGGTGATTGTGGAAATAAGGGTAGAACTTGGCTAGGCTTGTAAGGGCTCTAGGGCCATTATCCTAGTAACTTCCTATGATCCTGGGTCTATGTTCTTTACTCAAAGGTACGGATCATCAAACCTTACTTCCGAGAACTGATTTCTGCTAAAGTGCATTTTGTCGAAAATGCACTTTCGCGGACAAATAAAAAAACATAAGCATAAAAAAAAAAAAAAACAACCCATTAAACACTGATATGCAGGAGGCCAAGCCCCCCTGCACCCTCCACACCCCCTACTTTAATATTCTCACTCCGAGATCACACTACAGTGGGGATAAGGGAATATTCCGTTATCCCCACTGTAATACGATCCCAACAAGGTTTCCTTAGTTGTACATCAACAGTATACGTTGATGTACAACTAACTGTACATGCTAACAGCATATTTTTTATTTGTTTTCTTTAGTGAAAGTGCATTTTCGACAAAATGCACTTTCGCTAAAGTAATTTCACAAAATACTGTTCGATGAACCGTACTGTCAATAAAACAACAAGGACCCATGATCCTATGATCCTATGTATACACACACAGGTGCACGCACACACACACACACACACACACACACACACACACACACACACACACACACACACACACACACACACACATTACTATAATACTTTAGAAACTTAACAGTTAAATAATGCTGGAATACCTGTATAAATAAATTATAAGCCGCGGTGGTGCAGCGGTAGCGTTATTGCCCTACAGCAAGAGGTTCTTCCATTCGATTTTCAGCTGGAGCACCTTCTCTGTGGAGTCTGCATGTCCTCCCTGCAGTCAAGTGGTGTTCGAAAGACATGCGGAGAATGCGCGTGCCTTTGTTGAAGGTTGGGCATCGGTGGTGCAGCGGTAGCGTTATTGCCTCACAGCAAGAGGTTCTCCCATTCGATTCTCGGTTGGAACGCCTTCTGTGTGGAGTCTGCATGTCCTCCCAGCGGTCAAGTGGCGTTCAAAAGACATGCGGAGAATGGGCGTGCCTTTGTTGAAGGTTGGGCATTGAGCTGGCACCTTGTCACCCGTAAAAAATCTACTGCCAATCATTAGCAGACCGGAGTTCCACTGTGGCGACCCCTAACCGGGAAAAGCCGAAAGAAGAACAACCTGTATAAATAAATTATATAACAAGATAAAGAAATACTTATTAATACTTATTAGAAGTCTCATTTTTCCTACTCTTAAGATCACAATTAGGCAAACTAGGAAAAAGCTTAAGAAAACTATTAGGAAGCTCAAAGCTAAGTATGAACTTATAACTACTAAAATGAAAACTAACATTTTTTTTCTTTACCTATGCCAGGAATGTAATAATCAACACCTTACAATTTTTAGAGCTAGTCCACAATAAAACTGCATACCCTAACCAAATGAAATAGCTAATATTCAGCTTCATATTAGATGACCGAAGACGCATTCTATCGAATGCGTCTTGGTCGAACTTAAAAGAACGAAAAGGCAAAATAGCGAAATGGCTTTTAAGCAAATTCTTTCCTTGGCCGCTTCCATTACTTTGCCATTTTTCGGCACTGTAGTGTGATCTCAAAGTTGGTATATTTAAGTAGGGGGTGTGGGGGGCAATGCTCCCCACATCGGAGGGTATGGGGGCGAAGCCCCCCACTTTATGTATTCTTTCAATTTTTTTTTCTTTTTTTTTGGAAAAGCTGAGCTTTTGAGATTGTAAGCTTTCGCTTACATGGGGTCAGTTATTCATCGTTAGCTTTTTTAAGTGTTCAATTATATAATATAGACCCTAATATTCTAGCTGACAAATTTAATGCACATTTTTCTCCACCCACATTTATATATTATATATTCCTCAAATTCCACAATCCCTGACACCCTCTTAAATTACTATTGAACAAATCCTCTCAGCCCTCTCAAAAACTAAGAACACCACATCCACATCCCTTGTTATTGTACCTGGTTGCCTGATTACCCATGCCAAATATGGCCCATCTGAACACCTACTTAACCTCATTAATCTAAGCCTATACACCGGTTGCATTTCTGAAGCCTGAAAAACAGCCATTGTAGTGCCATTACAGAAGGGCAGCCCAAACATGGATGCTGGTAGGTATCTATACACTCCATGAAGAACTGTATTACATTGTAGAAGACCTATTACAGTACAATTATTGTGAGTAATCACAAAACTGAAATGCTGAGTTATGCTGATACAACTTTGTACTCCAGAAAAGGATTTCCAGTTGCCGAATTTGCATATCACAGGGATTCTGTACTGCACTACAGCTTTATGTAAGTCTGAACCAGTCAGCGTGTGCTCTTTATGCAGATTGCCAACACAAGCAGGCATAGCACATGATGTGTGACTAAACCCTTGCCTTTAACTCGCTCTAGCAGTGAATTTTCAAAGTCTTCCTGCAACAGGAAAAGGTCAATTGAAATTGTTTGGACAAAACAGATCTACTGATGAGTATATCTATATATATATATATATATATATATATATATATATATATATATATATATATATATATATATATATATATATATATATGTATATATATATTTTTTTCATGTGCAGTAGAACAAATATTGCAGTATGTTTTCATGCTTTCACTTTAGTCACACTCCTTATGGAAGAAAAACATAATGGAATATTGATTTGCAACCAACAGTTTATGCTAAACTGTATACTGCAAACTAGTGTTATCTGTTATGTTAAACCCTGTTTTCAGTCATATTGGTAACTTTGCTACTCTTTAACTAACGTTACTGCCAATATGAATTGGCATAATAGGCTTACATGTGTTATGAAATACAGATGTTTAGATTACTCTCATTTTAATTCTGAGTGTGGACATTTAATCTTTTGTGTTGAGTTATGGCAACCATATTCTTTCCTATCAGTGAGCAAAATGTAAATAATACAGGCATTATAAGTGCTTTCATCTATAAGAAAAATATGTAAATTATTTCAGAGTTTTAGCATTTGGCAATCAGTACATTTGATTACCAAGTGTGTGTAAAAACTGTAAACTAAGGGCATCCAGTTTAGACAGTTAGTAGTGTTACATTTGCAGATTGGTGCTCATAACTGCATGCGATAGAAGTATGCATTGCATGTGAGATCCATAATAATATTTTTTATTTTATAATTTTCCAGTCCTACCCCACTTAGCCCTCCAGCTTTTCCTCTTGGTTGCTGCATGCACCTGACCCTGAATCCTTCAATATCTTCTTTCTAGGTTTTACCTAGATGTAACCCTTCACTTAGGGGTTGTGGTGATGTGGGTAGTGCCAGCTATGCCAGAGAGAATAGGGCAGTCCATGTGTAGCATATGATAGCATAGCTAGCTGACAGGTATTGATGTACCCTTGTACAGGGTAACTGCAAAGGCAGAGGTGACTGGTAGTACCCAGACTTGCAGTGGAGCACCACTGTCAGAAGATACCAGACTTCTTGTGGAAGGGTGGCTGGAAAGGTCACAAAGGCAGAGTTGAGACAGATTAAGCTCTCGGACCCTACATTATGAGGCTTGAGGGAGGTAAGGAGGCACCTGATTCTCCAGGAAAAGGGCAGTCTGTATACTGGAACAAAGGGTTACTGTATATAGAGTGGACCCCTGAGGGAGAGCTAAAGGGTGAGGTAATACAGGAGTTGGTAGTGCCTAGAGCCTACTCTCTGGCACATCTAGCCATAGCCCATGACATTCTTTTTGCAAGTCATATGGGCATAAAGCATACCAAGAGATGAATTATGCAGAACTTATATTGGCCTGGGATTGCAAGGGATATAACAGGGTACTGCTGGGCCTGTGAGCAGTGTCAAAAAGTAGGCAAGGCAGGAGACAAGGTCAAAGCTCCTTTGACACCTTTACCTGTGACTAAGGAGCTGTTTCAGAGAGTAGCTATAGATACTGTGGGGCATCTGAATACCTCAAGTTCCACAGGAAAGAAATATATCCTAGTGGTAGTAAATTATGCTACTAGATACCCTGAGGCAGTGGTTATGTCCTCCATTGAGGCAGAGAAGGTGGCAAAAGCTTTGTTAGATATATTCAGCAGGATAGGTTTCCCAAGAGAAATACTGATTGACAGAGGTGCCAATTTCATGTCATATTTGCTAGCTTGTCTGTGGGAGTGCTGTGGGGTGAAGCACCTAAAAACCACCCTCTACCAACCCAAGACTAATGGTCTTGTGGAGAGGTTAAATTCTACACTAAAGATCATGATAAGGGTATTTGCAGAGCAGTTTAAGAGAGAGTGGAACAACTATTTTCCCCATCTGCTGTTTGCATACTAAGAGGTACCCCAGAAATCCACAGGTTTTTCACCCTTTGAGTTGCTTTACAGGCATAGGCTGAGTAGTCCCTTGGATTTGATTACTGATGAGTGGGAGTGTGAATCCCACTAGTAGTCTGTTGTGACATATGTCCTAAACCTTATGACAAGGCTTAGGGGGCTCATGAGCCTGGGCCAAGAGAACCTGGTAGAAGCACAACAACAGAAAAAGGTCTCATATGACCTGAATGCTCGAGCCTGGGATTATGCTGTGGGACAGCAGGTTATGGTGCTCATTCTCATCAGACACAACAAGCTGCAAGCAGCTTTGGAAGGACCCTTCAAAGTGGTAAGGAAGGTCAGTGAGGTTAACTACATGGTAGAACTGATAGGCAAGAGGCAGAGGCACAAACTGTACCATGTATAATTGATGAAGCCTTACCATGATAAAGGGACCCTTGTGCTAAGTATTTGTAGTGGGTGGCAGGAGGAGTCTGAGGGGGATCTGGTGACTGATCTCCTCAGTGAGTCTCAGAGTGGCACCTCAGTGGAAGGGGTAGCAATGTCCCAGCAGCTATCCCAAACCCAGGTCTGAGAAATCTGAGCACTGTTACAGGAGTTTGGGGACATGTTCACTGGGAAACCTGGGTACACCTACCTGGTGCAGCACTATATGGATGCCAGACCCCAAAGACCTATCAAGCAGGCCCCTTACAGGGTGGCTGAGTGAGTCAGACAGACTCTAAGGGAGGAGATACAGGAAATGTTAAAACTGGAGTAATCCAGCAGTCAAGAAGTCCATGGGCTTCCCCAGTGGTGCTGGTACCAAAGAAGGATGGCAGCACCAGGTTCTGTATGGACTACAGAAACTTAAGCAGTCACAAAGAGTTACCACATGCCTAGTGCAGATGAAGCCTTAGACAAGCTGAGTAGGACTAAATATTTGACCACTACTGATCTGACCAAGGGCTTCTAGCAGGTGCCCTTGACTCCCACTGCTGGAGAGAGGTCAGCCTTTGTGACTCCTTTCAGATTATATGAGTTCACAAAGATGCCTTTGGGATGAAAAAAATACCCCAGTGAACTTCCAGAGATGGATATATCATATCCTAGCATGAGCAGGAGATTATGCCCTTGCTTATCTGGACGATATTCCCATCTACAGGTATTCTTGACAACAGCACTTTCAGCATGTCAGAGAGGTCCTGGCCAGGATGCAAAGGGCAGGCTTGACCATTAAGCCTAGTAAGTGTTAGGTGGATATGGCAGAGGTCTCCTAACTGGGACATAGAGTGGGAGTGGTAAGATTAGGCTAGTACCTGCCAAAGTGGAAGCTGTTCAGGCATGTTATTGAAAAACAGGTGACAGCATTCTTGGGGACAGCAGGGTACAATAGAAAGTTTGTTCCCAATTATAGTAAAATAGCTCTTCCCCTCACACATCTGATGAGGAAAAACAGGCCAGATGAGGTAGTATGGGCCCCAGCCTGCAGAAAGGCATTCCAAAAGCTTAAAGAGGCTTTGGTCAGAACCCCTGTACTAGCCAGTCCAGATTACAGAAAATAATTTGTTGTGCAGGTGGATGCTTCAAACCATAGGATGGAGGCTGTGCTCAGCCAGGTTTCCTCAGAGGTAGAAGAGCACCCTACTGTATATCTCAGCCATAGATTCCAATCCAGGGAGGAATGTTATGCAGCTGTAGAAAAAAGATTGTTTAGAAATAGTATGGGCACTGCAAAACCTTTAGCCCTATCTGTATGGAATGAAATTCACCGTGGTTACAGACCATGATCCCTTAACATGGTTACATTGAGTAAGCCAGCAAAAATGACAGGTTACTAAGGTGGAGACTAGAGTTGCAGGCATATGACATGACAGTGCAACAATGTAGTGGGGTCACCAATGCCAATGCAGATGGGCTGTCAAGACAGGGTATGGGTTAATGTATTTCCAGACAGGCTCATTTCTCTCAAGCAATATTTCTCCGGGGTCACTTGAAAAATTAGCTTGAGTCTTCAAAGGGGGGAGAGATGTGATGATGTGGGGTAGTGCCAGCTATGCCAGAGAGAGTAGTGCAGTGCATGTGTAACATATGCTAGCATAGCTAGCCTGAGTTTTGTGAAGAATTTTATGTCATTTGTATATCAGACTGATTTGTACAGCAGATGCTCATGTTAAAAATGCATTTGCTTGTGTTAAAAATATATCAACAGTGGGTGGGACCTGCTGGAGAGAAAAAAAATATACATTTTTACCAGACTGTACTGTTATAACTGAGGAAATGTATCTATTTTAACAGAGGATGATGGAAGGGAATGGGTTAAGCTCAGCCCAGCTTAACATTAAGAAAAATATCCTGAAATTAAATTACTTAGTTTAGACCATAAAGCTTTTATCTCACAGGCTTGAATGCAGCCAGAGATACAATATCTGGGACAGTATCCTGCTTTTATTGTCCTTCGCAGAAAATTAATTGCTACCCTGTGGTACTAGAGAATGGTTGGTTAGTGTGTACAGGAAGGATGAAAGGGCTGGAATTGTTTTACAGTCTCCAGATGCTGAAATAAGTCTTAGCAGGGTTCTGAGTGTGAATTGTGACACATCTGTGCTAGATGTTCGCTCAGTTTCTAGTGAGGGGGTAGTGTGGGAACCACAGAATCAGGTGACCAGATGTAATGTCATTCTGCAGCCAGCACCTAAATTGTATTTAGATATCAGTGAATGATGTGATAGTGATACTCAGTGCTCTGCATTGGACCTGACAACAAAGACAATCATCCACTTTCCTTAGTAAGTAACCAGTAATTCTTCAGTCAGTTAGGAAACTAGTGAGACTACTTAAATATTGTTTTCCTTATCTGTCTGAGTCTTTACATCTGTGTTATTTTTTATATTTCCTGTGAATTGAAACTCTAGTGTTTATTTTAAATAGATATTCAGCATTTTCATGTTTCTATTTTATTGTTTATTATTAAATGTATCTAAACCTTTCATTGTGGCCGGTCTTCTAGAAAATAGTTTAACCTTTGACAGTTTATTTGGTAACACTGTGGCTTCATGCTCCTGAAAGTCTTGCCGCTTGGTCAAACATTGCCATTTGTATAAGTATTAATTTTACTAAGAGTAATTGAGTACCCGGGTAAGAGCCTTAAAGTAGCTGGCTGGTGGCAATGAATCTACCTTATAGTCTGGATAGAGGTGGCATAGCAGATAAATCTATGTCAGCCTTTCCCAGGGGTGTGTGTGTGTGAGTGTGTGTGTGTGTGTGTGTGTGTGTGTGTGTGTGTGTGTGTGTGTGTGTGTGTGTGTGTGTGTGTGTGTGTGTGTGTGTGTGTGTGTGTGTTAAAATCAAATCTCAAAGAGTGTGTGTGTGTCAGCTACTTGGAACAGGGACACAGAGCACTGAGAAAGGTGGAGTCTTATATGGGGCCTGGAGAGGAAAACCCAGCCCTAGGACTGAATTGTGCTACCTGTGTGATCTTAAGGGAAATTATACTCGGTGCAGAGAGCTGCATCTGAAAATATTGTGTGTATCTATTTTGTTCTAAGTGAATGTTCCTCACCAGTGTTAGTGATAAGAATTGAGGTTCCTTGATTACTGGTGCAAAGGAGGGATGTCACAGGGGTCATCAACCTTTCAATGAGACTGGGGAGCAAGAGAGTCTAGGGGAATTTGTGGAGATTGCACAAGCAGCCTTCATTTGTGCACCACACTGACAAGGTCTCTAGCTGTAATAGAAGCAAGTACAGTGAGATCACAGTATTATGCCATCTCCTTTAGTACCTCGTTTGCCTGCTAGCATCCTTCTCTCCAACAGTGCTTAAACAGGCAGTGGTTTTCAACTAGATTCTCGCCACAGGATAGGAAAGTTGACAATCAACCACTTCATCCTATCTCTGTCATCCAAACCTAATGACATATCGAGTCTGTTCCTGAAAGTTGTTCACCAGAAGGAATGATAGATGGCTTTCCACTGTTCCATTTTGTTGGCATATCCTGCATTGAATATACTGCTGTGTAACATGTATTTTATAATTCTCCATTAAATATTGTTATGTAAGGAGCCCAGAAAGAGATGTTTTGGCATGTATTATATGATACAGAAAGGAGGACACTGTGAAGCCATGAGGTATGAAATCATGAACACTGCAACACTAGACATGGGAAATGAAAAATTACACTCAGCCATATTTAAAAAGCAATAAATTTTAATCTTTGAGATATTGAAAGAAGAAGTACATTTGCTTTCCTAGAAAACAAAAACAGATGTAAAATGTTAGAATGCCAAATCAGTCTGACACTCAAGACAGTATGTAAACAATGGACAGCTTTTACACTGAATGATGCATACGGCTAATGACTTATGCCAAATACTGATACAAAATATTTGTGTGCCTTGCATCACATGTGCTAACTGCACTTAAGCAAATGTGGAAGCACTCTCTAGAAGCATAATACGTTTACTGATATTTAAGCAATAAACATTTTCTTTCTGTAAAAATATAATACAAACAATGATAAAGATAATCACATTATTAATTTATTAACTTGACAAATTCATTGCAGCCAACTGTCTCTTCAAGGTTCACCCAGGAGCACCAGCTGGTTAAGTGACTTGATATGAGTCATGTAATTTACAAATCCCTGTTGAAGGACATAAACATCTACAGAATGAAGCTCATTAGTAGCTCTAGTCATTATCCATCCATTCTAAAATGACAGTTTCTTTGAACCATTACAATTTATTTATTTATTGATTTACTTATTTATTCATTGACTTTTGATTAACTATAAAGTCCACTGGGTAGAAGCCCATTTTCAGTGGTGGCCTGGGAAGAAATGCTCTAAATTATTAAAATACATTTTAAGAACAATAATTTTACTATCTTCAAAAATAAGACAAAAACAAAAACATCTATAATTTAACTAAATATAACAAATTAAACATAATATAAAAACATTGGTTAAGAATCAATACAATCATTAAATATTTAGAGACATTTTAGACAGTTTGTAGAGAAATTAAAGGTAAGTTAGTCTGATACCAATAGGAATTGTAATACAAATTGAGGGAAAAAAAGTCATGGCATATTTAGAGAGAAAGTCAGGGAAGAGAATTAGATACCAGTAAGGAAGTAAGTGATGAAGGGAGAGTCAGGAGGTATAAGGAATGAAAACATTCTTCTTCACATTTAGGGATATAGCTTATCCTGGTTTTGAGCATGAACAGAGCCAGATTTTAGGTAGGAAGTCTTTCAGAGGGGTTTTGAAAGATGGGAGGGAGAGTATAAACCTGATGGATACAGGTAAGGAGATCCAGGCCATAACAACCTTGTACAAGTACAAATAATGCTCAGCAGATTAGTTAGGTTGGCAGACAGACAGGAATTTTTGGTCACTGGATCGCAGTGACCAACTGGAAACATAGTTGTGTAGAATGTTTTAGTTCTGGACAGGCGGGTGGAGGCAGGATAATTTTGTTGCTGGTAAGAAGCTGGGTATACAGTTTGCTAGTAGATATGACCTTTCTAACCACTTCAGACGTATCAGTGCTATACAGTAGTTGGTCCTAAAAGGGGTATGTGCTCCAAATTTTGCAACCTTGCTATTGCATTGTTCATATTTTGATTTATGTGAACCCTGGAGGTTAGTAAGGATAGGAGCACCATAAAGAACTGTGGGGAGGAGATAAATAGTGGCAAATGTAGTTTTAGTTGCATCAGTTAGAAAGTTTTTTGGTTCTGTAAAGCATCTCTAGTTTATGATGAGTATTTCCTATGCAATTTTGTATATGCAGGTCAAATATAAGATTATCACCCACTATCACCCCTGATAGTTTCCTATAAGAAGTGACTTCAGTGGTTTTATTACTGAGAGACAGGACTTTAATTTTCTTTTTTTCATGAGAGAGGGCTTGGTGAAAAGAAGTAGTAGTTTGTTCTTTTTTGGGTTAGGCATGAATTGTAAGTTGCTGTTAAAGCTTCCTGAGCAATTTTTTGGAGGTGTACCATGTTGTCAGATGTGCAAATGAGAGTGGAATCATCTGTGTATTGTATTAGGGTGGACTACTCTGTGGAAGTATAGAAAGTGTTGGTGAAAATGTTAAAGAGGAGGGGACCAAGGATACAGCTTTGTGTACACCGCTGATGACTGGGAGGTAAGATGAGAGTGCGGAATGCCACTATATTGACTGATACCTATTGGAGAGGTAGCTGTGGGCTGAGAGAGACCTTGTGAGGACATCTGAAGTAGAAGTTTGCTGTGACAAACTGTGTTGAAGGCTTTATACAAGTACAGAAATAAGGAAGAGTCTAGTTTGCCATTATCTCTAGCTTTATTGATGGTATCTATATAGGCTAGAAGGGCAATGCTAGTACTATGGGAAGGATGGAAGCTGTGTTTTGTAGAGGATAGGATTTTTTCCTGCAGGAGATAATCTAGCAATTGTTGTTGACTACATTTTTCAAGTATTTTGGTGAGAGGGGTAAGATTGCTCTAGGTCTAAAGTTATTAATGCATGTTGAATTTCCTCCGTTGTACAGGGGACAATGTGTGACTTTTTCCAGAGAAAAGGAATGTGGGATTCCTGGATTGACCTATTTATATGAACTGAGACAGGATAGGCAATGCTACTGGCTACTATTTTAGGTACTCCCTTGAAAGGTCATCAGGTGAAGAAGAGCATAGTTTAAATTTCTTTGAGTAGTTTTATACCTGATGTGGACACTGGTTTGAAGATAAAAGTGGATGTGGTGATATGTGGCTGTTGGACAAAGCTGGGATTAGATGTTGTTGACTCCTTGGTTAGAGATGCTATACTATCTATGAAATAAGGGTTGAACTGTATTGCAGTTCTGAGTGGTGAGTTATCTAGAGAGGGATTCGGGTTGAATTTTTGGATGGGATGTAAGATTTCTTAAATAGAATTCCAACATATTTAGAGGTTGTATTTTGTATTAATCTGAAAGTTATTATAGTATAGGTTTTTGTCTTCATTTAGTTGTGTTTTAGTATGATTGCAAAGTGTTCTGAAGTTTTCAAGTTATTAAGGTGTTTTACATTTTCCCATTCTTTCTTTTTATCTATTCTGCATTAGAATTCTGCTTCTCTTGGATAGCCAAATTGCATTATTCATTTTCAGTATCTTTCTTCTTGGAGGTGCAGGGATATTTAGGACATTTAAAAAGTTGTACTGAATTCAATTACAGTGTTAGCTAAGGGGAGGATTGTTGGGAAATTCCAGTTAATAGATGATAGTGTAGTAAATAACATTTTTGGATTAAACTTGGAAAGGTTACATGTTGTTTTATAAATATGCTGTTTAACTGGGTGTGTGAGTGGTATAGACATATAGATTGGGAGATGATCACTGACAGAGCCTGACATTGTACCTTTGATGGAATATTTGCTAGGTTCTTTTACTGGGATCCAGTGTAATAGAATATTTGATGTCTTGCTATAATGTGGGGGCTATTACTTAGTTGTGTGAAACCATCTAAGTTCATCCTAGATCAAGGGGATTCTGAGCAATTGAAATTCATATCATATAGTAATATTTTTTTCTTGTGGCAATATTCTGGATATTCAGTGTAGGACATCTTCCAGTATGGCTGTATTGTTGCCAGGAAGGATATAAAGGACAATAATACATATTTATTCATAATTTTTTATTTTGAGGAAGCAATAAGAAGCTCTGCTGAACTGAATTTTGGTGCCAGTTTTCTGTATGAGGAAATGTGGTAGGTACTGGGAAATATTAAAACAATGCCACCACCTTTCCTCTTTATACGGTCATTACAGATGATATTATAGCCAGAGCCAGAAAGTATAACTTTGGAGTAATTTATGCTGGGTTTAAGCCAAGTTTCAGTTGCAGAGAGAACATCAGGCTTATGTTGGATAATCCAGGCATGTAGTTTAGTAGTTTTATTTCTTATAGTTTCATTCGTTCATAGGTGTTTACTAGGCTAATGACCACAAGGGCCTTTTTCAGCCTAGCCATGCATTACAAATCTCTAACAAGTTCTGATACCCTTGGTAAGTGTAAGAATGGGGTGGGAGAGGAACCATTTACAGGTTACCTGTATCCATTAGAGACATAGGTGCCAAACTAGGGATGAGTTTCCGATTTTCCATCGAATTGTCCAAGCTGCACTTGAACTGGGTTAGTGAAGAACTCTGCTTCCCGTGGATGGGGAGCCCATTCCATAGATGTGGTAGTATCTGGAATACATGGCTATCTCTCCAGCAGGTCCTATTTATATCACAGTCATGGTTCAAGTCTTTAGAATCAATAATTCTGGTGCTGTTTGTTTTGTGGATATGCAGGAGGTTCATCAGAATGGGGTCTGAAAATACTGTGTATGCCAGGCATAGATCTCCCCTCAAAAGCCTGTAGGAGACAGGATATAGGAATAGGGCCTTGAGGTGGTCTGCATAGGATATTTTACTTATGCCCTCCATTCTTTTAGCGAGAAACTTCTGTGGACATTCCAGTTGTTGGATATGCCTGGTTAGGTACATACCAAAGGGGGCATTATACTCAATGGTAGGTCTGATGAATGACAAATACAGTGGAACAATGACTTCCTTGGACTTGATGTTATACCTTTGTTTATGAGTTGTGCAACATAGAAGGATTTCCTCACCACTGTAGATACATGATGGTCAAAGGCTAGATTACTATCTATGTGTGTCCCCAAGTCCCTGATTACTGGGTCAGCTCTAAGGGCTGTGTTGTCAATATGATATTAACCAGGGATGGATGACTTCCCAAAGGATACTATTCTGCATTTTCTTGGCATTTAGTTTTAGTCCATGGCTCGAATGCCATTTATTTGTCTGTGCCAGCCCCTCCTGCAGAACATTTATGTCAGTGTGAAATTCAATGACAGCTCCTAATTTGCAATCATCTGCAAATTATGTCAACCAGAGACCACTGACATTGGCCTTGACTTCTGAGAAGTAAATGCCAAAAAGGAGCGGTCCATAGACTGATCCCTGAGGGACTCCACTTGTGACTGGCCTCTTTATAGAGGTGGACACCCCAATTCTAACTTCCTGGGTCCTGTCTGTGAGTCAGTTAGCTATCCACTGGGTGACATACGGTTTTGTACCTAACCTCTTGAGTTTGTCAACAATGCCTGAGTCGGGTATTGTGTCAAATGCCTTGACCAGGTGAAGGTAGGTAGTGTGAACAAGTTTACCCTCATCCATTGCTTTGGTGACCTTCTCAAAGAAGTCCATCAGGCTGAGTTGACATGCTCTGCCCTTGATGAAACCAAACTGGGTTAGGTCCAGTGTCTGGAGGTTTACTATATCTCTATTGATCATCTCCATGATAATTCTTTCCGTGGCTTTATATATAAGACTGGTGAGACTTATGGGTCTGTAGTTTCCAGGATCTGTAGATGACTCACCTTTGTGCATACTTCTAATATTTATTACAGCAAAAATCAGATCACGAGAGTTGGGCATTGGCTGTTGCTGAGGTACAGAAGTGGGGCCTGGATTAGGGTGTATATCTCCTCCTGGAAGGATTTTAGTATATTAGAGAATTATGCATACTTGTTTTTTGGAGAGGATTCTTGCATGTTTTCATTTGAGTTGAAGTACAATTAATCAGCCTATATATCTAATAAAGGAGAGAGGCAATGTTAAATAGATTTAGTGCAATGTGTGGGGAGTGTAAAGTGGAAGTGTGTATAGGATTTTGAGACAGAGTTGGAGAGATGTAGTAAGATATTATTGAGTTATGGTAGGATGAAAGCTGGCACAGCAGGAGGAGAAGAATAGAGGATAAGCTGAACAGTGCCGTAATTAAGTACAGGAATCTTTATTTTTACAGACATTAGGAAGTGGGGAAGTAGCACTGAAGAAGGATACAAGAAGTGGCAGACAGTAGGAGATTCAGTGATGGTGGATTCTGAAAGCTGAAAGAAGATAGATAAGGAGAAAAGTATTTTCTGTAAAAGAAGAGAGGTAGGTTGCCCTGCTATTTCCTCTGGAATGTAAGGATTAGAGGGGTATTAAAGGCTAACATAAAATATGATGCAGTCAAAATAAGAAACAAGGGTTTATTTGAAAAAAGCAAATGATACAGTATGGAGTGGATAGGTACTATTAGGGAAGGTTGTGATTATACATGGATATAGTGAAAAGGAATTTTGGGAGGGAGAAAGATCATTGAGAAGGGGGCTAAAAATTAAATAGAGACAGAGAAGTAGGAAACAAGAAACAGAAGTGTATGTATAGAGGTAGTAAGATAATTTGGGGAGGGGTATGCGATAAGACTCACAAGTGAAATGTGCATGTAAGACAAATAATAGTAGAGTAAAAGGGGTTTGATGTGGGGATTGGGGGTAGGAGAGGGGAGTGAAACAAAGATGAATGGGCTTCCCACTCTCAGGTTAATTTACAACTGAGTGCAATCAGTTTATAGCCAGAGCAAAGCAATTAACAAATAGATGCAAATAAAACAAGTTGGCTGTCATTTCCCCGAGACTAAACAACTGGCATATGCAGTATAGTCTACAGGTCATGCAAAAGGGGACAGTGGCCAACATAATAAGATGTTCTTAGAGTGAACAAACTATTTCACGAGACTTTCAGTCACAAAGAAGGCATGTATTTAACTGATTAAAGTTAATACACAGCAAGGTTCTTCATGATAAATATGCTTACATTAAACAATGACAAAATTTTCAGTTAACTTGTAGGTGTATAGCCTTGTGGCAGAGCTCCTGCACTACTGAGGTCAGATGCAGTGACTGCAGGCTATTAACTCATTCTATCTTGTAAAGCTATCTTGTAAAGCTCTTTTTAGCGTGTGCCTTTAACTCCCAGTGGGTGTGGCTTCAGCCTTTAAAAAAATGAAGTTATCACCTTACAGTTCTAACAAATACTTATTGACAGAGGTCAAATATCGATACAATTGTGTCTGCTATCATGTATGCTTCAAGATAAAATATTCTGATACCTTGCATGTAGCATGATTTTCTAATTATTAATGCTAATATGAACAAGCAATATTTGATGCCTGGAGGCACAGTAGGAGGTAACTGCAGAAATGTCTGGAGGAGCACTCGGCTGTAATGAGTTTTAAACAATGACAAAATTCTCAGTTAACTTGTAGGTGTATAGATTTGTGGCTGAGCTCCTGCAATATCGTTGTCAGATGTAGTGACCGCAAGTACAATTCTATGAAGGAAAATAATGACTGAGGTTTGTAGCTGCAAATATTCTAATATTAAATATTTTGAGTGTCTGTGACAAGATAAATGTTTCAAATTTTTCTTTTAGAATTGTCTCAAAATTAGCTGGTGCATAGCAATATCATGTGCTGCATTTTTCAGCTTGTTTTGCTAATCAAAATGCATAAAGAGGTTATAAAAACATGTCTGGTGATTCATTAGCATGCATGTACACATAGTACTAATCCTGCATGTTTAATTGTTGTTAGCATGAGCAGCAGTACTCACTGAATGTGAAAGCTGCTAAGCAAGGCTAAATGTTCAGCAGCACCTGTTTGTGACCAGAGCACCTGCTAGTGGCCATGTTGAGGTGTACAGATGCTCAAGCACAGAATATAAATGATAGGTTGCAAATAGTAGACTCAACCCCAGTGTGTGTTTGTACAGGAAGAGAAACTTGAAGTACATAATTGAGAGGAGAAGGTCAGCACTTGCACCACACCACATGGAACACATAGCCCTCAAGAACACACACCAGCACTGCCTTCACATAAAAACACAAACCACACACCCACCTTTGTGGAGGCTCTCAATAAAAATCTACCCAAACAGCAGAAACCTACAAGGTAGAAACGCACTCAACCACCACAACACAACACTAATCACGGGACACATAACTCTCCTAAACAGTGTGTCACTCAACCAAAGCCCCTAAGGCAAAACAGCATGTACAACACACTAGTCATAGGTGACTCGATAGTGAGGCACACTGATGTCCCACTCCCTAAGTTGAATAAGGAGAAAGTAGCAGTCAGCTGCCTGTCAGGTACCAGGATCCACCACATAATGCACACACTCTGGTCCCTCAACAACAGGTACAAATATGACTCTGTCATTGTACATGTGGGTGTGAATGACCTGAGATGTACCTTCCTGGACTACATGAAAAGAGGCATGGAGGAGCTCTCGGATTTTGTAGCCCAGGTAGGTATGACCCTAGCCCTGAGCAGCATCCTATCATCACCCAGAATGATACCACAGTACAAGCAGAAAATGATTGATTTCAACAATTGGCTAAGTTTCTGGTTTCATTTTAAGGGGATCCAGTATCTGTCTGCCTGGGATGACATGATTGACAGACCTCGATGATTGGCCAGAGATGGCTTGCATCTGTCACCCCAGGGCTTCCGGATACTGGACAAGGCTCTTAACACCCCTGTAGTGCCTTTTTTAGGTGCTGTTTCAGAGACCAAATTAACACCGTAACAGCTACAAATAAATGCATTCTGAGGGTCATGCTGCTCAACACTAGAAGTCTAAATCTCAAAATGCACTCGCTCAAAGCACTCCTTAAAATGGAGAACATTGACATTTGTGCCATAACAGAGACTTGGTTCAAGGCAGCAGAAAGCACCCCTGCAGTACCAGGCTATAACTCATTCCACACCTTTCGGCCCCAGAACTTGTACCAAAGCTCCAAAGGTGGTGGCATTTCCATATTCATAAAGAATGCGCACACCTCCAGACTGGTAGCCCAACATAACACATCTGAGATACTTCAGGTGCAGCTAACATTGGGTAAGGCAGCAATTCAAGTCGTAGCCTGATATAGGTCCCCAACCATGTCCCAAGACTCACACTCCATGTTCATAAGCACCCTGAAGAATATTAGGGTCCAACCTAACACTCTCATACTGGGTGACTTCAACTACTCCATCATTAACTGGGAAAACTATTCATGTACCAACACACTTGCCTAACGTTTCCTGGAATTCATTATTCCACTGCCCTGGACCAGCTCGTTCTTACCCTCACTAGAGGTAGCAACATCCTTGACCTGGTCATTATTAACATGGCTGACCATTGCTCTACACCAATAGTCTACTCCTCCTTGGTTAGATCCGACAACAAACTAATCACCTTGGAAATCCACATCCCTCCCACCCCCGCAAAGGTAACCACTATGAAATACTTCTCCAAAGCTAACCTTAGGCTCCTAAAAACAGAGGTGGCTAACTTCATGGCACCCATGCAAATGGATAGTTGCATGACCGCCGAATCATACAGCAATGCACTGTATGATCACGTGCACAAATGCATGGATCTTGCCATACCCAATAGAACCAAGACGCTCTCCTCCAAAAAAAGGAAGCCAATCTGGTGGTCCCCTGCCATAAACAAACTATATAACAGGAGTAGGAAACTAATGGGAATAAGGTGAAGTTCCAAGACTGGAAAAACTCCATTATCAGCCTTAACAAAAAGTTGAGATCCCTCATCAAATCCTCTAAAGCTAGCTATGAAAACAGAATTGCAGCAGCTAGTAAAGACAAACACAAGGCCTTCTATAGTTAAGTAAAGAATCTCCATGGCAATATCCAGATTTGCTCTGAGCTACTGCACAATGGTACCTCCTATTCTTATCAACAGATATTGCCAATATACTGGCTAACAGATTCAGTGCCAACTTTACCCCTCTCACCCCCCAAAGGACCAGTCACAATACCAGTAGATTGTCAAGCACCCAGTATTACTGCTGTACAGGTTAAAACAGCACTGCCCAAGGCCAAGAATACAGCTTCTATGTTGTTGTTGTCTTTCGGCTTTTCCTGGTTAGGGGTCGCCACAGCGGAACTCCGGTCCATTAATGATTGGCAGTAGATTTTCAGGAACACCAAGGTGCCAGCTCGACGTCCCTTCAACAAAGGCATGCCCATTTACGCGTGTCTTTCAAATGCCTGCCCAACTGCAGGGAAGACATGCAGACTCCACACAGAAGGCACTCCCGCACTCCAGCCGAGAATCAAACGGGAGAACCATGCAGCTTCTATGGGACCTGACAATATCCATGGCTGTGTTCTACATGAACTACAGAGTGAAATGGCATCTCACTTGTGTGCCTCACCTCAGGCTTTGTCCCTTCCAAATGGCGCACTGCTACAGTCATCCTTCTCCACAAAGGAGGAGCTACTACAGACCCTAGGAACTATTGCCCCATTACCCTGACAAGTCTGATATGCAAAGCTATGGAATGCATCATCATGGACCTAATAAACAAGGATATAGGGAATCTCCAAACTCTAGATCCCACACAGTTTGGTTTTGTGAAGGATAGATCATGTCTGCTCAACTTGGTCAACTTCTTTGAGTCAGTCACCAGAGCTGTGGATGAAGGCAAGTTGTTTCACACAGCCTACCTTGATCTGGCCAAGGCGTCTGATATAATTCCCCACTCAGGAATCATAGAAAAACTCACTAAGCTAGGCATCAACCCCTATATCACTAGGTGGGTTGCAAACTGGCCCACAGGTAGAGCCCACAGTGTGAAAATAACTGACTCCAAGTCAGACTGCTGACCAATCATGAATGGAGTCCCTCAGGGTTCAGTCCTGGGTCCTCTCCTGTTTGGTATCTACTTCTCTGAAGTCCAGGCCAACACAAAGGGACTCTGGCTGACAAAGTTCACAGACGGTTGCAAGTTGGGAGCTATTATTAACTCCCCAAGTGATGTTGACATCCTACAGAAAGGCCTCACTGAGACCAATGACTGGTGTCAGAACCATGGCCTTAAGCTCAATGCCAAAAAATGTGTTGTCATCCCCTTTGGGAAAAACCTGGTTCCCATGAATTACAATGTCGATGGTAGCCCACTGAACACAGAAGGCGTTATAAGAGATCTGGGAACAAAGGTTGACAGCAACCTCTCTTTTGACCACCACATTGCCACTGTCATCAGAAAGTCCTTCTGTGTGGCACATCTCCTTACTAAGGGTTTTGCATCCAGGAAGAAAGAGGTCAGTGTCTCCATCTAATCTTCCCTCAATAGACCAATCATTGAGTACAATGTCCCATGTGGCATGTACCTCACTAAACACCTGCAACAACTGGAGAGGCTGTGAAAGTACCTCACAAAGAGGATCCTAGGCCTTAAATATTTGTCCTATATGGACAGACTCAAAAAACTCCAACTAATCTCTGTCTCACAGTGCCTACTTAGAGGAGATTTCTGCTTGACTGACAAAGCCATGTCTGACCCAGCTCTGTTATAAATGCTACATCTAAAGAAATCCCAATGCCTCCACACCACATGCTCCAGAGACCTCAACCTCATTACCACAATCAACAGAACATGCTGGAGGGGCAGGGTCATAACCCAGAGACTGCCCATGCTATGGAATAGACTTCCCATACATGTCAAGCAGAGCACCTCACTGGCCTTCTTCAACAGAAATCTTGATGAGTGGATAGGAACTAGAAAATTCACCCCAAGGATCACTCCAGTGGCTTTACTTGACAGAGGCACTGGGGACTAAGGTTGGGTGGCATGATGCCAGGGTAATCTTATGGGATAGGCTTGTAAAGGCTCCAGGGCCGTTAGCCTAGTACACACATATGAACCTATGAACCTAAGAAGCAGGAGGAGTTTAGCAAGGAATGTATAGTTATATGCAAGTAGATTAATCTATAAACACCACTAATTAATATTATTGATAACTGTAGAAGTAATGTTGTCCACTTAAGGATGCATCTACACAATAAAAAGGAAATGCTTACAAAATGATGTGAGAGAGATACAGCTACAGTGTAATAAAGTGGCACATGTAAAATTAGTTTACATTGCAGAGGTGAGATAAAAGTTGGTAAGCATGGAAGATACATTTCAGGATATTGCATATACTGTAGGTGGTGCATATCAGTTGTGTATTCAAAATGTTATATGTTGTAACAAATATTATGTACTGGTGTCTCCACTACCCACCTATCATATAAAACACTTGTACTCAGCTCTCAAGCTGATGCCCTATGCACTTCAGAAAGGTACTTTTACTTGTCATTTTTGGCACTTGTAACCACAGAAAAGCTATTTTAAAGTTAACTGTTTTAGTGAAGTATGTGTTGCATATGAATGTACATTATACAGTAGTTTCAACAGTTATAAAATATATTGTATGGTTTCCACTGTACATTTTCTAAGACATACTCAGAAAAATGTTGTACTCACACAAGTATATTGAGAATGCCTAGCTATACCCATGCTGCAGATGCATGGACCTACTCTGCCATTGTGATGTATACTGTGTGAGTAATCAAAGGAAGCATACATATAAGTTAAATAATTTAACCCTTCCATTGACTCGTGTATGAAGGATACAATAATGAATTTGTAATGCGATGTAAGCACTTGTAACAATGTGGAAATACTGGGAAGAATCACAGACAACTCACAAGACAGAAGACATTGCATGAATTGCAACGGTCACATGAGAAGTCTGATTACAGTTGTGAGACAGTGTACATTTTGAAAGGATGACATCACCATAGTTTTACTAAGGCAGTGTGTATGCTAAGAGAGACTGAAATTGGTGGGTCAGACTTTTCCCACTGTAAAACCACACATCAGATCTGTGGGTGAAGCCATTTGACCATAGCACTACACACACACACACACACACACACACACACACACACACACACACACACACACACACACACACACACACACAAAGAAAAGTCAGTCACTGCTGAATTCACACCTCCTACTTATCTGTTTACACAATCTATATAGCAGAATATGAAATACAAGCAGCAAAGTAGAAGCCTTAATGTAAATTTGAGATAGACTACATTTGAAAGGATGACCCTATCAGTGTGTAGCAGAACAATTGCCTATGTTAAGATGGGAAGAAATGAATAAAGGAGCCCACTCCCAGTACAAATGTCTCTATACATCTTGGATTGGTTGCTGAAAGTATATCTAATTAACACTAGAGACATACAGTCACATCAGTTCCACACTGTTGGATTTGAACCACCTACCTATCTAGTTTGATAATCTAAAATGCACAGTATCAACTGCAAGTACAACAGAAGACATTTGATTACAAGCGTGAGACTGAGCATATTTGAAAGGATGAGTTTATCAGTGTTTTGCACAGAAGACGTCTTGGTAAAAATGGAATAAATGAGGAGGGAGCTCTCTCCAAGTGTAAATTTTTCTCCTGAGTGAAAGTGTGTAATTACTTGTGAACTACACAGTGCTACTACTCCTGTTTGTCAAGACATTCCTTTTCACCCCGATATGTGATGCACACTATCTTATCTGCAACATACTGATGTGGTGATCCTTACAAATAAATGCACAGTATCTCACACTGAAAGTTATACTTATCCATCAGGTCTATTGCTGAAGCAATATCTACCTAACACTAGAGACAAAAACACTTGTGCAAGTTCCACACTGTTGAATTTGAACTACCTGCGTACCTATTTACACAATCTATAGTACACAGTATCAGTCTCAAGCACCACAGCAGGAGGCTGATTACAGGAGTGAGATAGAACATATATGGAAAAAAATGACCTCATCAGTGTATTGCATAGAAGACGTCTTCCTAAAAATTTAATAAATTGATGGGGAAGCCCTCTCCCAGTGTAAATGTTTGTTCTGTGTGGAAGTGTACAGATCAGATTTCATGCTGAATCAATAATCTACATAACATTAGAAACACACACATTTATATTAGTTCCACACTGATTCCAACTACTTACCTGTCTAGTGACAGTCTGGAGTACACAGTATCAACTCCAGTGCCACAGGTGAAATTTAATTACAAGTGTGAGATAGAGTACATTTGTGATGATGACCTCATCAGTGTGTTGCAGGCCAGATGCTTTCACTAAAATTAGAAAAAATTGGTGGGGGAACCCTCTCCTAGTGTACATGTTTCTCCTAAGTGGAAGTGTACATATCAGATATGTGGGTGAAGCCATATCTGCCTAACAGTAGAGACGCAAGCACTCAAACTACTTAGTCACTGCTATATTGGAACCAACTACCTATTTATGTCTACAATCATTGTACATTGCGACAACCATAAGCACCACAGGAAAAGTATAACTTTCAGTGTGAGATACAGTGCATTTATTTGTAAGGATCACCACATCAGTATGTTGCAGATAAGACAGTGTGCATCACATATCGGGGTGAAAAGGAATGTGTCTTGACAAACAGGAGAAGTAGCACTGTGTAGTTCACAAGTAATTACATACTGCTCAGATACGTTATATATCCTGACATCCATTTACATTGGGGTACCGTGAGTGAGATGTAGCTGTTTTACAGTATGGTGTACTGACAGTAATCACACTTGTGAAACAGTGGATTGACAACCAAGCATTCCTGGGTGGTCAGCGCAGGATGAGTGCATGCAAATAATAATCCTTTAATGTGTCATTTTCAGTATATATTTCCTCATGCTTGGACAATGTACAATGTGAATCAAAAACATATAGGTCAAACAGTTTACTATTGGCATTTTGAATACAATTCGGTTAAATGTTTAGAATGTTGACCCAAAATGCTGAATCCAGAATGCTGAGAAGTAAACTAAAGTGAAAATGAATACATCAACAACCATCGTTCAATGTATTCAACATAGCAGGAGATGACGTCACTCACCTCCTGCTATGCACATTAACATACCGTTAAACTCTACAGTCAGTTGTATGTTAATTCTACTATTTTGCACTGGTTCAACATTCTGCCGACTTGAAAACAGCAAGTTGACCACATGATGGTAGACTGATGCAGTTTCAAGGTTATCGGTGTAAAACAGGTCAAACATATGAAATTATGTTCCTTGATACCATTCAGCAGTATGTGTGCAAAGGTCCCATGCTGCTGTACATTATTTGCAATTCAAATGCTTTGGAGTGCAGATATAAATTCACATTAGGAAGTGTTTAGACTGCATAATAATGGACTCATATTTTGAGTACAATGGTCCATTTCAACATACACAAACAGTCCATCGCAAAATGAACTGGTTGGGAGGTTCGTGTAACGGTTAAGGTTTTTTGCCTTGCAGACTCAAGGTGCAGGATTTGACTCTTACATGGGGTAACTGAGTAGATTTAAAATGGCCCACAAGGGCAGTTAGCCTAATACTAATCTATGAGCAAACCACTGACATTGCTTTCCTTTTGTAAAGTCACTTCCTGAAGTGCACCACTGACAAACTCATTTGCATGACTGATGGAAAAGTATTTAGCACATCCATAATTATGTTTTGAGGTTTTGAACTTAGAATGGGAATTAACAGTGGGATATGGTACTCCATGGTAACCATCTCAAAATTAATGAGTATAGAGATATAAACCATTCTGATTCAGATCAAATTCATAGCAGATATGTTTTATGGTACTGTTTTCTATGTCATTATTTACACATTTGTCATAAATGATAATTGCAGTAATTAGTATATGAATAATAGAGCTGAATACTTAGACTCACCTCATATATGGTGACCGTCCATGGATTTAAAGCACGTTGTACTGCTCCTTATGCAATTGTATGCGTATGCATGACATCAGAGAGTACTACAGTCACTACATGATAACATACATGTAAATGTCATAAGTAAAATACTAGAGAATATGAATAGCATTACATAGTAATTCATTCTCTCATCTTCTGTGTTTATAGCAACAATAATTTAAGATCTGCCAAGTGTAATATGCCTTTTACTCCATACATCCTTAATTATATACCAAATGTCTTGCACTTACTGCTGGGAAGGTATTAGCATTTTCAGGCTAATTGTTAGTCACACAAGGGACCGAGCATGTTAATGCTGGTGGAATCATAGATATATACAAGAATCAGTAGATCAAACATTAATGATAAATATAGTGTTCAATATTTTTAGACCTGATGCATTATTCTCACTCCTACCAATCTACATGAACAGCCTATAGACATGATCGGTATCTGGTCATACCACTAAAGAAGGCAAATGTGAGGTAACAAAATATACACACATGAAGGGACAATGGAAACACTATGAATCAAGGAAGTTTGTGTGCATAACACTAGTTACAAATGTAACATCCCATATAATGTACATTCAAATCTGCAGTCTGTTCAACATATTATAATGACTATGTCTTCACAGAGCTATCAGTCTGTCTTTCCATAGTGTAGCGAAGGTAAGCACAATAGTATAAGGGGCATTAGATTAATGCAGCCAAAGGTAAAAATTCACTAGCTTTTGTTATAAGACATGAACTGCTATTTATCATGAGTTTCAATTGCTTCTCAGTGCTAGGCATTGTGCAAATGCTGAGGACAATGAATGATAACAAAGAAAGGGAGAGGAAGCAGAGAGAGAGAGACCGGGAAGACAGGAACAGAGACATAGGATTATTTTCCATTTTATGAGTATTTCTAGCCATGCATATTATGTGTGATTCTATTTTTTGACCAGATAAATATGTGAAAAAAGGATTAGGCAGTGGTGAAAATGGGGGGCACCTAGAGAGTAGGACACATAGGGAGAAATAAAAGAATGCGCAGGATGCAGATGGGAGATTGCCATAGATAGCTATCCAGTTCTTCACAAGATAAATGTATACTTGTATCAAGAATTTTATGAATAATCTCTACTTCAAGGCTGGGTGACAACTGAATACTGTTGTATGGCCAATTGGACCAAACATGTCAACCAAACACAAAGGCAAAGTGGATAGTTGTGTATGGGGTGTAATTTTTTTAAGAGACAGAACTTTTGGGGAAAGTGATTAGGAATAGGAGGATAAGGTAGGTAGGGGTAGGTTAGGTAGCAGGTGCAGACATATAGGACATACAAGTCATACAGGAATATTGATGGACACAAAAGGCAGGAGAACTCCACAAATTTGCTTAGGTAGGGGACATTAGAGTCACGTCCACATCCAGCATGAGCACAGTTAAAATTAGAACTGGCATCATTTTCTCCTGTCACAGTTTTCTGGGTCAATGCTGGATGGGGTATTGACTTTGCAATTTGAATCCAAACATTTCCACTCTGCCAATTCGGGCTTCATACACCATGTCCTCCATTAGCCCTGTCAGGTCCTGATGGATGGCAACATTGTCACCTCCTTTAGTACTACTCCCAGAGGGCTCCACTGCTCCATCATCCAGGGCAGATCTACATGTTGCTGTTTAAGAAGGTACTGCAGGACTTCTGAAGGCAATGCTGTCAAGTTGAGACCTAGATATGCTGGGTGTCTGTACTGTCTGTGTGATGGTGTTGCTGCAGCCACCTATGAAGGTATGTGGTCAGTCTACCTCCTCATGTTTATGGTAATTTGTGTTTCAGCAGCAATGTTTCCACACAGAACAAAAATGAAGAAAAAATACAGATAAACAGGGTTGGGGAGAGGCAACACATGTAGTAACATCAGTACTATGTCAGATTAATATTTCAATACATAATATAACACATGACTATGGTAACCTTTGTCACGCTGAGAAATGATGTGTAGACTGTGAAGTCCTCTCTCTGGGCCAGTAATCAAGAAACTTTAATCCTCACCACTGACACTGGTGAGGGATGTTCACTTGGAACAAAAATAGATACACACAATATTCCCAGATGCAGCTCTCTGCATCAAGCACACTTTACCTGATGAGCACCACAAGGAACACACTCAATCCTGGGTCTGGGTTTCTCACTCTCTCTCTCCAGGTTCCCAGTAGGACACCCCAATGGCACAGCTATAGAGTTGAGTCCTCAGCCTAGTGTCCAAGCAAGTCCTCCACCACTATCTCTGAAACCAGTGCTCAGTGTCCCTGCTCCATGCAGCTGACACACACACACACACACACACACACACACACACACACACACACACACACACACACACACACACACACACACACACACACACACACCTGGGAAAGGCTGGCTCAGATTTACTAGATATTCCCCTTTCTACCCAGACTATAAGGTAGTTACACTGCCACCAGACACTCCAAATCCAGCTACTCTAATGCTCTTATAGGGTACCCAATTATACTGAGTGAAATTAGAATTAATACAAATGATAGCGTTTGACCAATGCAGTAAGGCTTTCATGAGTGTCCACAAAGTCACCAAATAGATAAAAGTACTCTCAAATGTTAAAATATTTGTATTTAATAATATATAACAGAACATGAAAATACGGAATATCTATTTACAACAAACACCAGCGTTTTAATCACAGGAAATATTAAAATAATACAGACAAATAGATTCACACAAATACAGAAAAACAGTATTTAACTACTTTCACTATATTTTCCTCACTGATCTAAATAATTCCTATTCTCTGGTCAATTACTAGAGCAAGGCAAGATGAACTAGGTGGGAGTACTTCTTTGTCAGGTTCCAAAAACAGACTGCTCTGAGACTTCAGTCTAATCTAGTATTAAAACATCATTTCTGTCCTTGATTACAGAATGTTATCTCATACATCTGGCCATCTGACTTTGGTTCCCATACTGCACCCCTTTACGGGAAGCTGACAGGATTTAACACATATGTGACAATAATACGCAAAGGGCTTTGCTAAGATCTGTTGCAGCATCATAAAACCATTTCAATGCTTTCACCCTTCTAGGGTATCAATTAGTTTCCTGCTAGAGACAATACAGCTGGACTCCTTGTCCTTGTTTTCCCAGACATTTTATCTATGACTGCAATCAGGACTGTAAGATATAATATGTATAGCCTAAATTAAATAATTTAATTTCAAACTATTTTTTAAAGTTAGCTGGAGCCAAGCTTAACCATTTCTCTTCCTATATCCTCTGTTGCAATCTTATTTTCAGTAGTTATAATACAGTCTGACATACAGGTCTATTTCTTTGCTGTCCAGCAGGATACACTGTTGGTACATTTTAACACAAGCAGCTATACAAAAACATTTCTCAACACAAGCATCTGTACCAATCAGTTTGATATACAAATGACATATAATTCTTTACAAAACTCCAACTAGCTATGCTGACATATCTTACACGTCCACTGCCCTACTTCTCCTGTCATAGCTGTCAATACCTCACATAATCACATAGACATTAATGTGTCATAAAATGCATCAGTATCTCTGCTATTATATAAAATATGGAAATTTGTGACTTTGGTATATCTGTTATATGTATTCCAAGTAAATACATCCAGTTACAAAAATTGAATGGCTAATGTTATAATATTGCAGAAATTATTATATCCTGTAATAAAAGTTATGTTGCTGTAAATCATACCCCCACTCAGCTAAGTTGATTTACAAATTTACACATTTACACATGCCTAATGCAGTGATCAAGAGCTATTGAAGCAGGCATGTATGGATAATATATAGGATAGGCATGCCTACTCAGTTGTGTGCCTCAGTCTCATAATTATTGAAGCCCTGTGAAAAAATGTAATATGTTTCAGATGAATTATGATCTAGTTTGCATTCATATCGAAGCCACAATTACCCATTTCCTCTCTGAGGCATGCCAGTTGTTCCTGATGTGCCTTCTTGTTTCTTGCAATGTGTTCAATAGCTGCACTGAACAGAAAACATAAAAATAAGAACCATAATGAATATGTGTATTGCCTGGCCATTCCATGGTATCGAATGGTGAAGAGTTGCTATAACTACACAATTCAGGGTTGTTTATAATTCTAAATCTACTTCCCATCAGCTCAGGAGGTATCATAATCTCACTGCAATCTGAGTATACTGTTAATCTGTCCAATATTTCATGTTAATGCCATGGTTTCAAGATTCAAATCTAGAGAGGGATGTATTTGTGTGAAACTAGAAATCTCTAAATAGGTTCATAGGTTCATAGGTTGGTACTAGGCTATCGGCCCTAGGGCCTATACAAGCCTAGCCATAACAATTCCCTGACTATTTCTTCCCACACTATTTAATTCCCTGGAGCCCTGTGTAGCAGAGCAACTGACGTGATCCATCACGCTATCTAGCATTCCTTCCAAGAGACGATCTACTAAGACATACGAGTACTGTTTATACAATTTTTGTTGTTGTTCCTTAATAGAGGACCTCAATGTATCCTCCTCTGGTCTAAAAAAGTCATTCAAAAGTTGCATATATTTAATGCTTACCTCCAAGTTAAGTTTTTGTAATTGGTAAGCAAACTAGGGTATTGTGTTCCATAAGTCGGCATTTTCAGCACCCTAAGACCTCTAGGTATAACCTGACGTGAAATGCGAACCTCAAAATGTTGTCGTTGAAGTTGTAGTCTTTTGAGTTTCAAAAAATCCTTTTCCAATGCTTCTATAGCTGTTCTAAGCTTATCCGTTTCATTCACATCAGCCGACGCCATCAAATCCTCTGGTACAGCTGGAAGTGACATCAGTACATTGGTTCCAGGATCCACACAGGACTGAAATCTCTCTTGTATAGTTCTAGTGACCTCTTCAGGTTTTTCAATGGAACTTCCCAGGTTAGTACTCAATATATCTCCTTCTGCCATGTCTCCCTTGGTATTAGCTAAACAAAAATCAAGTAAAATAGACACAATAAAAGCTATACCAAGGAGAGTGAATGCCAAGTAGCCCAGGTAGAAATAATTTAGAACAAAAGTACACATAGATTCCAGGGCTCTCAGACTGACCATGCAGACGTCAATAGTTCAAATAAAATTGTATTTATTCACACAACGGTTAGCGCTTTCACATAAGCTTCATCAGACCATAATACATTGTTGCAAGTGGTCAAATTTATAATAGAATCCCTCCAATCAATTTGCAACTCATTAACACATGACTGTATTACCATAAAAATATATTCTAAATGTAAAAATGACCTACATATACACAATATATAAAAATAGAAATATAAAGGATATAAAGAACATGAAAAACATGCAACTAAAAATAAATTTATCTAAGCATATTAAAACCATCATATGTATAACTTATATACATATTACTTTTTAATAGATAATTTCCTATTCATTAAAAATGGTTTAATACTAGCCCTCTCATTTAGCCTTTTACCTCTGTCCACTGTCAACCTTGAAATCCAACGTTGTTCTTTACTTAATGTTCTTTACTTTCCATTGTATTACTAATATCTCCCTCTCTTATATTAGAAACTACTACATCTATAACCATAAACCTAAAAATTGATACTTAGGGTATCTATTTTTCTTTGTTTCAGTGCTACATTAAATCACTCAGGTATGTTATGCCTTGAGCAAGACATGAATAAGCAGTTCATTTAAATGTGATCTGAATGTGTTCATATCATTGTGGCACAAAACTTAACAGTATGGAGGAATTAGGGCACTGACTATGACTCAGGAAACCTTGGATTGATTAGTAGCTCTGTAATGAGGAGATGAGTGTGTGCAGGAGATGAATGAAAGAGCCAAATCTATTGCCTTTACCTGGCTGACATGGGAGTATGTCAAGAATTATGTGTGCCATTCAAATTCCTTAGTGCAGATGGGAGAACCAATGGAAATGAGGAAGGGGGACCTGCAGGTGTCCATCATTTGCAGACACACATGATAGTCCTGTGCAAGATCAACTGCATGCCCAATTTCAAACTGCCAAATGTATATCAGCAGGAAACAATAGTAGGATTGCAATGAAAAATTCCAGAATTCACTACAGATGACAGCAGTACTACTGATGCTCAATACCAACGCTTACACTGAAAGGAACAGATGTTTCACATGGCTCTTACCCTAAAAGAAGGGAGTAGAGTAATAGAACAACCCAGGGAAGGTCTTTATTATCAGGTGTAGGTAGGGTGAAAAATAAAAGATTATCATGGCATGCTCAAAGGGAATACAATCTCAATATGCATGTGCTGAAGAAAATGAAGGCAGCAAAAACAGATAGTTATGACTAGAGTGGAGGTAAGTAATAGACAGCACCACAGGTGGTTGCCCTTTTTACAGTGAGCAATTAAGGGAACACATTCCATCCATCCTTCCATCCATTCATCCATCCATCCATCCTCAACCCCTTTTTCCCATTTTGCACATGGGGTTGGGGTGTCACTTCAAAAGTGACAATCATTTTGAGCCAAGGTTTAGACCACCAGGTGGCGAAACCTACCATGGTAATTCATCCATACCCTCTCGCACACACTTGCACCTACGGCCAATTTAGAATGTCCAATCCACCAACTGCATGCCTTTTATGTAGTGATATAGCTTAATTTTTTCTACTTCATTGCAGAATCAACAGAATGGGAGTTTTATACACTGTGTATTTCAACCATGCAGGTTCTGGCAAGATGCAATAAAGCTTAATGTACTTTAGCCTTATTACTCCATAAAATACATATTCTTGAATTTTAGTCTGGAACATATGAAGTCAAACTGAAGTGTCTATTTCACAAGTCAAATGTATATGCTGTATATAAAATGAATTGATCAGAGATGAAGATGTAAAATATAGGGCATGGACCTCTTTATCAGTGCAGAACATTTTCCTGCTCATCAAAGTTTTTGTGACTTACATCAATATACATCATGAACTAGGTTTCAAGTAGAAAACTCTTCTAAAGTGTTATAAAACAGTTAGTAAGTGTCTGGAAATTTATAGTGATGACAGTGAAAGACCATCTCTGGCTACATATAATAATATTGTCATGAAGCTATAAATAGAGATGACACCTCAAAATACAAAGTTTATGGCATTTCTGTAGAATTACACTGAACTGAAATGTACATGTACTGCTAGTCTGTCTACATTTATCTCACACAGGTTTACGTTTTCTTACAGGTAAGATTTATTTTGACAGGCAAAGCATAATGCCAAAGTCCTTTTAACTTTTGCCATTAAGCCATCTAGGAATACACAGCCTCTTGTGTTGTGATGCATTGCCAGACTTCAGGGATAGTACAAGAATTAAAGACATGAGTCAATAAAATTTAGGGATGCTGTAAGATCCTTCTTTTGTATGCTTACTTTCAGAGGTGCATATATTCCTGTAAGGAGGTGCATTATATAATAATATGGAGTAAAAAGAAAATAAACATGGTACTGCTTAAGATTTCCCATCAAAGGAAATTGGCTGCAGTTTGAATCATACTGATAAACATAAATATATTACATAACTTGATCTGTACTGCATTTGAGTATGTGTAAAGCGTTCTAGAAATCTGCATGATTAGCAAACGTAGACTTAACTTTTTGGTGTGTGCATATTTCACCATGGTCAAACTTATTTATTTTTACCAATATCAAAACTTTACAAAGATTTGCCCCGGGATTCATGAACCTTGCGCCAGGCGCCAGCATAGCGTCGGCGTTATAAAGCCAAATATGGCCACCGAGCGATTCAGGTATGAAGCAATCCCACGTGCACTACCGGCGTGCGCCAGACCTGCGCCGCCCCCGGCGTAGGTATGCTAATCACACTGTGTGCGGTATTGCACCATGCAAATGAAGGCAAATAGCGATCCATGAAGTGGGGCATGCGTAGCGTAAGGGCACGGCAATGTAAACCGAAAAAAACGGTTTACATTTACCCAAACATGACCAAGGAGTAACGGAAGGCTGTCAACGTCAGGTATCATACAGGTGCAATATGCCAATGGCGAAAGGCACCGAGAATGTCCAAAGAAAACATGCACAAACTGTAAATAATGACAAACATGTCATGTACGTAGAAACCACAGCAGAACCCCCGGATATGTGTACAGAAGGTGCAAAGCAATGAAATAATATGACAATGTCCTAAAAGAGCTGTATAATACACATCAGCTGTACAGCCACCACACACCATAGTATGTATGGAAAGCCTCAACCCCAGCGCAAGGGTTGTCAAGGAGTGGTGGCAGTGTTCGCGCCGTAACCATGTATTAGCAGTCAATGCCATGCAAATGAGGCAGATAATAGTGAATCGCAAAGCTGGCGCCGTGTAAGGATGGAGCAAACGGCGAGCGGTACTACACCGAGGAGGCCTACACGAGATACATGTCAATCGCAGAGGGTGTGCCACTGTAGGAGAAAGCATATTGGAGGCCAGCAAACCTGGGCTGTACAATGCACATCACAGCAGCAGGACCGGCGTGTGAGGAAATAGATGCGCTGAGAGTACATAATGCGCGCACAGATGCATGTGCACGAGGATGACTACGTTCCCCAACCCAGTCATGTGACGGCCTCCCGTCAACAACCACGGATATAGGAAGGTAATGCGGAGAATATGAGGAAATGTGGAAGCAGTGTAATTGGAGCCGTAATGAGCAATCAACACCAATCAATCCAGGAAGGGCAAACGGCAGCAGCTGACAACTCTGCATGCAGACTCCTGCATAACGGGAAAGGGAGGCATATGAATGCAAAGATAGTAGGGGATGTAGTAGAAATGCAAAGAGCAAAGAACCGAAATAGCACAGCCAAGTACAGAGGTAGCATAACTGCGGCTGCAGATAAAATGCATCATATGCCATGTGCCTGCAGGATGCAGTAATGTAAGATGCAAAGCTAAGCCAATGCAGGCAACTGTAATGTAACACTAAAGGCAATACCGTTGCAGTTGCAACCATAAAACACCGAAAATAATCCATGGATACGGCTGCACAGACACACCCAATGACATCACCGGGTATACAGCACAACAGTATAAAGTGTGAATGCACACAACACACAGTGCGATTTCCCAAACGCCGCACCGTAGGGTGTAAACACACGGGGAACATTTAATATGTATATGGTGGGTGCCGCCGTGGCCATGATGCATAGGTATGTGGCAGAGACAGACGGAGTTGCGGAGGACGGTGCCGACAACTACCGTAGGCCTCACAGGAGAAGCAGAGTGTTCAGACCAAGGGTGACTTACCAGGGGCTGCAAGACCTGGAGATAGTAGAGCGCTACAGGGTGGACAGGGACACGTTACAGAAAATAGTGGAGCTGTGCCGGCCACGCCTGAGAACAAGAGACAACAGAGGGGAGCCCATCCCAGTGGACACAAAGGTATGTGTGAGCTTGCGAATACTGGCTACAGGTACCTTTCAAAGGCCAACCGGGGATATAATGGGTATCTCACAGGCATCAGCATCTAGGGTACTACACCAGTTCCTGGATGCCATGTTACGACATGCCCATGAGTATATAAACTTCCCCAGATCTCAGGAGGAGTTGGCTAGCAATATGCACCGCTTCCACCGTGTGGCACAATACCCGGAGGTACTGGGTGCGATCGACTGTACGCACATAGAAATCAAGTCACCACCCGGGGAGCAGGGTAGACGCTACATAAACCGCAAGGGATACCCCTCCATCAATTGCCAGGTCGTGCAATGCGCAGGGCATTATCATGGATGTGTGTGCTGGCAGCCCTGGAAGCTACCACGACTCCCATATCTGGCATGCCTCACAGCTGTATCAGGTATTCGCCAGGGGGACATCACACAAGGTCACCTTGTGGGGGATGCTGGCTATGCACTGGAGCCGTGGCTAATGACACCCATCAGAAATGCACACACACACATGCAAGAACGCCATAATGAGGCACACGCACAAACCAGAATAATCATAGAGCGTGTGTTTGGGATGTTGAAATCACGGTTCCGGTGCTTGGATACATCCGGTGGAGCCTTGCAGTACTCTCCAGGCACATGTGCCCACATATTCATAGTATGTTGTATGCTACACAATATGATTCTGTGGAAACAGCTGCTGCAGGGACATAATGGTGTAGGGCCACCAAGCCCGCCACAACTGCCAAGGCAAGCACAGGCACAGGGCACGTTCAGAGCCATGAACATGCTGTGCCAGCCCCAGTAGGTAGACGGAGGCGTACCCAATATGCCCACGCCCTGGCAAAGAGGGAACGCATAGCACATACTTTGACAGTGTAGGCCCCATGGACTGACACCTCCTTACCTGCACACACAGTGAAATGGACGCCACACAAACATGTCCGCCCGTAATGTGTACCGTATGGCCGGACCTATGTGTGACTCCAACAAAGGCACCACCCAAACATTGCACACCCAATAGCCAGCAGAGCATGGAATGCCAACACCTCACCGCACGCCGGTTCTACAGCACACGGCGTAGCCATATGCTGCCACTATCGCCGCAAGTCGACCACATATGTACTTATGTGCATACACAGATACGGAAATAGATATCAGTACACATGTAGAAATATATGTACACATACACAGATATAAAGTACAACAGGTTAATATGGAACCCAGGGATGCAAGTTCACAGATAAGTAAGACGCAAAATCTCCACATAGTAAACATAGTGACCGACAACCCGATCATCCGGGAGGGTGGGCAGAGCAGGGAACGCCAGCCATGGAAATGTCAACCTGCATCAATACATATCCGCGTGTCGGGATGATCACCAGTCCACGGTACAGTAACGGGATATGTGCGTGTCATATCCATAGGATATGAGTGCGGAGGTACACGCCGCCGCCGGCGATGCGGCCAACGTAGGTATTGTGTGCAACCGTCGGTGCGAAAGCGGCAAGCATACCAGTCAAGTGTACGTCATTATGAGGAACGTACCTCATTTGGGGTCTAAAACAGTTCATGTTCCTCGCAGTTCCTCAAAGTTCCACATTGAAAATTTTTTTCTTTTTTTTTCATAAGATGTAGTTTTTGCTGTCTAAATGCACCCAAGCCAACCATCGGATTTCCTTTTTAAACAGATCAGAAATCTAGAGCTACTGAAGAGATCTATGGGCAATATAATAAAAAACTGAGACAATGGATCTGCATGGAATGCTGAGTACGTAACTGTGACAAGAAAGACTAACCTGTAAAACCAATAAAATAAATGTATTATCAACATGGAGAAAACAGGGATATATATTTCATTAAATCCCACACTTTTTTTAAGGTGATGTCAAATCAGACCATGGAGTTTGCTGATTAATACAGGGATGTGTGAAAAGTTATGTCTGGAATAAAAAACATTCCTTGAGATTTTTTTTTTCTTTGTTTTAGTAATATGTACTTCTATGAACAAGGCCATAGTTAGTGTGACTGATAGTTGTGGACTACTGATGGCAGCTGCCAAGTAGAAGCAGGCCGGCTATACAGCAAGGAACTTTTTTTTTGGGGGGGGGGGCGAGGTATAGTAGCAGTAGGACAAACATTCATGTTACTCATTCAGTTAAGCCACAAGGTTTGCTAGGCTTTCTTGGTCTGACTCTATGTGGTTAGACTAGTTTAACCAGGACAGATAGATACAGAACTTCCAGTCATTTGAGTCTAATACTGCATTAGAAGAAAATCCCAGGGGGGTTCACAAGGAGGGAAGAAAACATAAGTTATATCAATGTGAACTTCTGCATCTAACTATTAGTCACTGCATATACTTATGAACTGAGACTGATTCTTAGTCCTTTGTATCTCTATACATTTAAGAGCTGCCCATGCTACTTCTTCAGATGATATATAACTAGTGTAAAACACACACACACACACACACACACACACACACACACGCACGCACACACACACACACACACACACACACACACACATGCACACACTCAGACAAACACACAGATGTACACACACACACACACACACACACACACACACACACACACACACACACACACACACACAAATAAGTTTGGTAATACTAAATGATTATGGGATTTCATTTCCATCATCACATACGCACAGACATGCACACACACACACACACACACACACACACATGCACACACTCAGAAAAACACACAGATGTGCACACACACACACACACACACACACACACACACACACACACACACACACACACACACACACACAAATAAGTTTGGTAATACTACAATGATTATGGGATTTCATTTCCATCATCACATGCTGCCCAAATAAAAGCCAGTACTTTTTCTTACTTCATTCATTAACTCTTTAATTGTCACATTTCTGAGTGCTAGCAAGCTGGACAGCAATTGCTTGGAGCTTAGCTTCAAGGGCATTTTTAATGTGAGAATTTTTTTTCAACTGAAAAATGAAAGCAGCTTTTTGCCTAGTGGTCTAATTAAAATAATTTTCTGACATTAAAATAACTTAATTGCAAAACTGAATACTGCAAATGCACTACTGCAATTACATGAATCAAAAGCACTGTTTGTGGTCTATCTTTTAAGAAATGTAAGCTTGAAAGGGACAAGGCAGCCCACACAACAAGCACTGCAGGAATACATTTGCCAAGAACAAAACTGAGTTAAAAGATAACACTGCACCAAAGACATGTAAACAGGCACAGTTCAACATATCCCAGTGTATAGTGCCATAGCTTTATACTACCGCAGTATTATTCCGGATAACCAAAGAAGCAGAAGCAGAAATATGCTT
This sequence comes from Protopterus annectens, assembly GCF_019279795.1. Classification (NCBI taxonomy): domain Eukaryota; kingdom Metazoa; phylum Chordata; order Ceratodontiformes; family Protopteridae; genus Protopterus; species Protopterus annectens. The sequence continues at coordinate 301,360,168 of NC_056730.1, read as the reverse complement.
CCTGTATAGACAGGAAAGAAAATGTGTTGCTCATTTATATCCCCATTTTTCAGGCTACTAAAAAAAGAATATTAAAGATCTTTCCTGTATTAATGGTGAACTAGGTTAAGGTTGTTTTCACTGTTTTATAGTGTAAAAGTCACATATAATAGAATACCTCTTCACAACTAACTTGAAACCACTGATTGGATTAAGTGATTTAATCCACTCTGCTCCATTCTACTTCAAATGTCCCTACTAGGTCTATTTCAGCCTGCCTTTCTATGGTTCAAAACCTACCTGTCCGTAGGTATCAGTCAGTAAAATATCATTCCACCCTTTCTCCATACCGCCCAGTCACCACTGGAGTGCCACAAGTCTCTGTCTTTGGTCCTGTCCTCCTTAGTATTCTCACCAATACTGTCCACACATCCACACATCCACACAGCAGGTCTCCCTAGTACAAATAGTCAGATGACTCCATATTCATATGCACATCTGACAAGCTGGCACATCCTCAAACAATTACTCAAGAAGTTTTAACAGCCACTGAAAATGGCTTTGTAACTCACAAGTTATATGCACCCCCCCAAAAAAAATGACTACTTTTTTCTCTGGATCCCTCTCTCATGAAAAACAAAATTTAAAATCCTTTCTTTTAACAATACAACAATTTAAGTCACTTCTTATAGCAAATTATAAGCAATGATAGTGGATGATAATCTTAAATTTGACCTGCAAATACAAAACTGCATAAAAAATCATTAAAACTATGGATGTTTTACAGAGCCAAAAACTTTCTCACCAACACAGCTAAAACTACACTTGTCACTATCTACGTTCTCCCCTCACCTTACTTTATGGTGCTTCCATCTTTACTTTTCTAACCTACAGGCATCACAAAAATAAAAATTTGAACAATGCTATAATAAAGTGGCTAAATTTGCAGCAAATACCCCTTCTACATAACTATGCTCTCAATTGATCATTACATTCCAATAACCAAAAACGCTTCTCTGTCTGCGTCAAATCTGCTAGTCATGGTGTGTACCCATACCATGTTGCTAAGGCTTGAAACTCCTTACATGTATCCATCAGGTCAATACCCTTCCCCCAGTCCTTTAAAAAAATTCTGAAGAACTAGAATAGCACTCTGTTAATGTAAATGATACATAGTGCTAACATGTACTTAACACCTAATGGTTAGTGATAAGAACCTATGTACCACGTGATGCTCTTTTAACAATATCAGTAAAAAGTAAGAAAAGCAAGGCAAATATTTCACTATAGATTCATAAATTAATACTAGGCTAACTACCCTTGCAAGCTATTTTAACCCTAGCCAATTATCCCCTGTGAAATTCAAACACTGTACCTTGTGTTTCTAAGGCAAACACCTTAACCATTAGGCCACCCTCCCAACCCTCTGGACAGAACATAGGTTCATAGGTTGGTACTAGGGCCTATGCAAGCCTACCCTGGCTATTTCTTCCCACACTATTTACTTCCCTGGACCCCTGTCTAGCAGGGCGACTGACGTGATCCCTGGGGTGAATTTCCTTTCTCCCATCCAATTGTCAAGGTTCCTTTTGAAGAGGGCCAAGGAGGTGCTCTGCTTGACATGTATGGGCAGTCAATTCCAGAGTCTGGGGAGTCTTTGGGTCAGGAACCTATCCCTCCAGCATGTTTTGTTTATTGTGATGACAAGGTTTAGATCCCTGGAGCGTGTGGCTCTGAGGGATTGGGATTTCTTTAAGTGTAGCATGTCCAACAGCACTGGGTTTGACATGTCCTTGTATGTTAAGCAGAGATCACCTCTGAGTAGACGATATGCGACAGAGTATAGCTGGAGTTTTTTCAGGTGGTCAGCATAGGGCATCTGCTTTAGGCCTGTGATTCTTTTAGTGAGGTATTTCTGTGGCCTTTCCATTTGTTGCAGATGTCTTGAGAGGTACATACCAAATGAGGCGTTGTATTCTATAATGGGTCTAATGAGGGATAAATACAGTGGGATAATGACCTCCTTTTTTCTGGATGAAAAGCCCTTAGTGATGAGGTGTGCCACATAGAAGGATTCCCTGACTGTTGTGGTGATGGGGTTATTGAAAGTCAGACGACTGTCCACCTGTGTCCCTAAGTCTCTTATCACACTTTCGGTGTTTAGTGTACTGCCACCTATGTGGTAATTCATGGGTACATGTTTTTTTTCTCAAAGAGGATAACTATACATTTCTTGGCATTGAGCTTGAGCCCATGGCTCTGGCACCAAGCATCTGTTTCTGTAAGGCCCTTTTGTACAGTATCTACATCATTTGGGGAATCAATAATGGCTCCCAGTTTGCAGTCATCTGTGAACTTTGTTAGCCAGAGTCCCTTAGTGTTGGCCTGTACTTCAGAGAAGTAGATGCCAAACAAGAGCAGTCCCAGGACTGAACCCTGAGGTACTCCACTTCTCACTTGTCTGGAGCTGGATTTGGAGTCAGCTACTTTTACAGTGTGGGTTCTGTCAGTAAGCCATTTGGCAACCCATCGAGTGACATAGGGATTAATGCCCAGCTTAGTAAGTTTATCTATTATTCCAGAGTGGGGGATGGTGTCAAAGGCCTTGGCGAGGTCCAGATAGGCTGTGTGGACTGCCTTACCTTCATCCATGGCTCTGGAGACTGATTCAAAGAAGTCAATCAGGTTCAAGAGACAAGATCGGCCCTTCATGAACCCAAACTGGGTGGGGTCCAGTGTTTGAAGGTTGCCAATATCTTTGTTTATAAGTTCCATGATAATACGTTCTATGGCCTTGCAGATCAGGCTCCTCAGACTGATGGGGTGGTAGTTCCCAGGATCCAAGGTGGATCCCCCCTCGTGGAGTGGGATAACTCTAGCTGTGCGCCACTCAGTGGGCACGAAGCCTGAGGTGAGGATATGATTAAACATGACACTTAGTTGAGGTGCCAGTTCATATTGTAGTTCATGTAGTACACAACACGGGATGTCATCTGGTCCCATGGATGCTGTATTCTTAGCTTTGGAGAGTGCGTTTTTTACCTGTGTGGCTGTTATTACCAGTATTTGGCAATCTTCCGGTATTGAGATGGGCCATTTAGGGGGTGAGAGGGGGGTGAAGTTGGCACTGAATCGATCTACCAGGATATTGTCAATATCCTTGGGATCAGTATATTTAATGCCATTCTGTTGTAGCTCAGCAGATCTGAGCATTGCTATTTAGATTCTTGACATAGTTATAGAATGCCTTGTGGTTGTCTTTGGAATCTTTGGCAATTTTATTTTCATAACTAGCTTTGGAGGATTTTACAAGGGATCTCAGCTTCTTACTCAGGCTGGTAAGGGATTTTTTGCATCATAGGATTTTCTTCTTTTCTGCAACAGTTTTTTCCTTTTGTTGTAAAGTTTGTTTATGGCAGGGAGCCACCAGATTGGCTTCCTTTTTTTGGAGGAGAGCTTCTTGGTTCTATTTGGGATGGCACGATTCATGCATGAGTGGACGTGCTCGTACAGTGCCTTAGTGTAGGACTCAGCAGTTGAACATTCAGTTCCTGTCTGCATGGGTGTCATGAAGTTTGTCACTTCTGACTTGAGTAGAATGAAGTTGGCTTTGGAGACATTTTTTATAGAGGTTTCCTTACTGGGGAGTGGGGGTGGGATGTGGATATTAAGGGTAATTAGCTTATGGTCTGACCTGACCAACGAGGGGGTGACCATAGGTGTGTAGCATCGATTTCCCATGTTGGTAATTACCAGGTCTAGGATATTGGAGCCCCTGGTGGGACTATGGATTAGTTGATCCAGGGCATTGGAATTTATGAATTCCAAGAACCGTTGGACAAAGGTGTTGGTACACGAGTAGTTTTCCCAGTTAATGGCAGGGTAGTTGAAATCACCTAGTATTAGGGTGTTTGGTTGTATCTTAGTTGAAATCACCCAGTATTAGGATGTTTGGTTGTATCTTAATATTTTCCAGTATGTTTAGAAAGGTGTAGTGAGAATCTTGGGGGCATGGTGGTGGATCTGTAGCAAGCTACAATTTGGATTACAGTCTTACCTAGTGTTAGTTGCACCTGGAGAATATCACACATCTCATTTTTACTACTTTAAAATCTCCATAGCACTAATAATATCTGTTTCAATTAGCTCCTGCAAAAACTCAGTTCTCAGACACAAAGGTTCCCATTATAATGTACAGTTCTCCCAGAAGTGAAAGTCCAGGTGCTGCAAATACTTGCAGCCCATCCTATGTTTTCTGTATTGGACAAAATGTGCATGTCAGTATTATACAGACAACCAATGTTTTCATCAGTTTCCTCTAAGCTATCAGTGAAGTGTTAACATTATCATATACACTCATTTATTTCTTACAAAATGTTGTATTACTGGTAGTCTTCATTAAAAACCATTAACATTTATTGCAAGAAAATATTTATCAACTTTTCTCTTAAACTATATATTACAGTATAAGAAGTTGGGGATGGTGATAAAGTTAGATTTTACACCCTTGATTTTTTTTCCTGCCTGGTGTTCGATGTCTGGGCCCACAGCTTTGTCACTAGCAGCACTGAAACATGCCTCCTGGTCTGTCTGGCCCCTTTAGTGAACCATAACCTCGGACCTCTATTAGTCTGTATTTATAGACTGATTACATCATTCCATTACTCCTTTGAAAATCATAAACATGAGACAATATGATTAAGACGGTTTACTATCAAACGGCTAAAAATCAAAAGACTGAATCCCAAAAAGACTTCTTCTTCTTTTGGGTTTTCCCGGTTAGGGGTCACCACAGCGGAGCACCTGTCTGCTCATGATTGGCAGTGGAGTTTTACAGTGTCGAGTTGCCAGCCCGACACCCAACCTTCCACAGAAGGCACACACATGCACGCACTCACACCTAGGGCCAATTTAGAGTGTCCAATCCACCTGCAGCATGTCTTTGGGATGAAACCGGAGCACCTAGAGGAAACCCAAACGACCACAGGGAGAACATGCAGACTGCTCACAGAAGGCACTCCAGCCAAGTATTGAACCAAAGAACCACTTGCTGTGAGGCGGCAACACTAACTGCTGAACCACCATGGCCACCCAAATCCCAACAAGACTGAAAATTCAAAATATTGAATACATTTTTAATGCAAGGTGCAAGCCCCCTGGTCGCCTATTGTGGGGGGCTGCACCCCAACACCCCCTGCAAAATATATATACCAATTCCAAGATTGCACAACAGTGGAGAAAGGGCAAATTCCATCATTCAATATTTTGAATTTTCAGTCTTTTTGGGATTCGGTCTTTTGATTTTCAGTCATTTGATAGTAAGATGATTAGGATTTGTATGTTATGAGTGACTTTCCCTTTGCATCCAATAACATCCCAACAATGAATGCACTGTTGATTCCTAATGCCTAACATTATTTTTAAAATTATAGCCATGCTGCTTCTTTGTCCCTCACATAGCCAAAACTGTGAGATGACTCAAAACAACATGTCATAGTGCATGTATACTGTAGTACTGTAGTAAGTGTAACTCAATAAGACAGTAATGCTTCTAGTATTACTGGTGTATTTACAGTTAAACCACAGTCCAGTGTACTTGATTTCTGCAAAATGTATACATCAAAAGAAAAATGTAGTGGCTTGGGACCTACAACTGCAAAATATGTGCCCTTTAACTGTTTTAACAGTATATGATCAAAGTGTACAAATCCACTGTAGCTCAATGACCAGGTGATAGAAATGCTAAACCCAGAGGAAAATATAAGCATGACATAGCTCATTTTCAGCAAAAATATATGACATGATGACTCAGAGACAACTGTCAGATTAGAGAAGTTAGATAATGGTGCAAGCCAAAACAGTAACAATTGGAAAATTGTCTAAGCAACAAAAAAAGAGAGTATTAGGAAAGGAATAACTATCAGGAACAAAGACAGTACTTAATAGAGTATGTCAGGTTATTACAAAAACCAGCCTTTATCAACTTTTGTGTACCAGACACGTGTGCCCATCATATGAATAACACCATTGTGGCAGTAGTGATTAGATGGGGGAGGGGGTCCAGAAAGAGCTGACTAGATTCTGGAAAGACTGATAAGTAAAACTGGAGATCTTTTCAAACAAATATTGGGTAAAGCAATCTGAGGAGAGCAATCCAGCAATGCAAATGGAGTACAATGTCAGAGTGGAGTATCTAAGGTCACTGGTTTTGAAAGGAGATCTCACTGTAGTAGTTGTAGAGATAATGAAGCAACAACAACAATGTGAGAGAATCATAGCTTAAACCATCTAGTTATTGAGTTTTATTGCTAGAAAGGTAAATTACACTGATGATAAGGTTGTAACTGCAGTACTCAGTTGAGGGGGAACTATATGATAAAGATGTCTCAGAACAGGGCAACTAGGACTACCTAAGGGAATGGAAGATGCAGGATATGAGGCAAGGCTGGCAAGCATTGGACTATTTAGTGAAAGGGCAAGAAAGGAAAAGGGTTCATGATATGAGCTCCCACAGTTTGAAGAGAAGAAATAAAGGATAGGGAGGAGGATCAATCTCATAAGAATAGTTGAAAAATAACAGATGAGTTTTAAGTCAGATATGAGGAGATTGTACTTTATAAGATAGTTAACTAATGCCTGGACTGGTGTAACCAAGGAAATGGTGAAACAGAATATTACGGAAGGCTTTGGAATTACATAGCACAAATAGAGCAATGTGGGTAGATGTTCATGGCAGGCAGCAACTCATGAATGATAGCAAAGCCAGTTAAACAGGCATGAGACGTCTTTGACCCCTTTTCATTTATTTTAAGATAGGTGACCCACACTACTAGAGCCCTTGTCAGTTACACAGTTCTTATAGTAAAATGCAAAGAAACTAATCACATTAAGTACAAAATGCAACATGACAGTAGTATAGAACAACAATGCAAAACAAAGCTAGAGCAATTTTTATGAACTGCAGTGGAAGCTAGACATGCAAGCAAGGGTGCCTGGAGGCAGGTGGATGAATCTTCTTTTAATTAAAAAAAAAAAAAATATATATATATATATTTTTTTTAAGTGAGTTTTCTTTAAGAACACCCTTTGTGTCTAGTTGCACAGATGCTTCTGCATATGTGTGACTGATGGTTTACATCTTCATCTTCAGCTCCAGCACGGAATTTGAATTCCAGAAAATGTTTGGACTGCAGACAAATGTACAAGTTAGAGGTAGGTGTGGGCGTCTGTGTGTTTTAAGTGTTTAAGAGGTGTGTATGTATAAGAAATAGGTAAGGGTGTGTGGATGTGAGAAGTAGGTAGGTAGGTAGGTAGGTAGGGGTGTGCATGCGTGTTATGTAAGAAGTAGGTAATTAAAGGTAGGTGTGTGTGTGTGTGTGTGTGTGTGTGTGTGTGTGTGTGTGTGTGTGTGTGTGTGTGTGTGTGTGTAAGAGGGGGTTAGGAGTGTGTGTGTGGGGGGGTCATACCTCATATTTTATCCAGATTTTTGCCTCATATTTTTAGTTTGTTTCTCATAAAATTGTGTTTTTCTGAGGACTGAAGTCAGAAAATAATGGCAGACCTTTGAATTTTAGTCTTCATATCCTCAAAAAATACATTGCAATGCAAACCTTGTTGTTTTATCTACTTTCTAATGAGGTAGGGGGTGTATGTGTGTGTCATACCTCTCAGCTGTATAGATTTTCACAGAATGTCTAGATTTTTGCCTTATATGTTTGGTCTGTTCCTCATAAAAATTCTGTTTTTTTTTTTTGACAAATCACTGGGAAGAGCTAAGGATTAAAGTTACTAAATAATGACATGCATTAGAGTTTCAGACTTCATATATTTCAGAAAATGCATTCTACCACAAATCCTGTTATTTTAACAACTTTCTAAATGTGTTCCTAGTTTTTGGGTTTTGTTCCCAGCATTATAACAGGCTTTCTCCAGATTTCTTGTTCTAAGAGATTGACAGGTATGTTTTGTATGCGTGTGTGTGTGTGTGTGTGTGTGTGTGTGAGTGTGTGTGTGTGTGTGTTTGTGGGTGTGTGAGAGAGAGTGAAATGCCTTAGTTAGAGTTAACAGTGGAATTCTTAAAACGTTCAACTGTTTTGTTTAGCAAATGGTATCACTATTGTGGTATAGAATTTTGAAGCAGTGTTAGTAGCACATAGGGTCGCCAACCATTCAGAATTCTTCCAGACTGTCCAGAATTAAAGGACACTGTCCATAAAAATGGAGACTGCCTGTATTGTCCGGAAGAAATGGCGCACATTTTCTTTTAATTAAAAAAAATTACATTTTTAGGGGAGTTCTTTAAGAATGTCCTTTGTATCCATTTGCACAGGTGCAGAAGGTGAAAACAGTGTCCACGTGACTAATTGTTTACGTCTGTCTTCTGTGCATGTGGAATTTGAATTAGAAGATGTTTAGACTGTGTGCAGTAAACCAGACAAGTGTGAAAGGTAGGTGGGTCTGTGTACAGTAGTTTAAAATTATTTGATAGCCATCATCACTATAAAAGATGTCTGTAAGTACTTCATTCAGCTGTTTGCATATTTTGTCTTAACATCCATCTTAGCTCCATTTTAGGGCATTTTTGATAGAGTTGTTGTGTGCCTGACTGTTTATTCTGCCTCATTGTTAAAGTTGCTTTTAAATAGTTGATTTATTATTGATATATAGAAATCTGCTGGGCTAAAATGCATGGGACCTATTCTCACAAAATCTCCCAAAGGATAGGTATTTGCTATACATGGTATGCCTCAGCCTGCAGCACTTCAATGTCACTTGTGAGAGTTGACATTTCTGAAGCTAGTAATCAGTTCTGTATGGTAAATACATGCCCTGTAACTGTTTTCTATATTGATTTCAGTTGAAGACTGCCCTTTCCATTTTTTTTTTTGCAAAAGGATGCAGTAATACATTTGCTCTGATTTCTATCTTATGAAATGATTGCAGTAAATCAATTACTGTTTTGTGTGTGTGTGTGTGTGTGTGTGTGTGTGTGTGTGTGTGTGTGTGTGTGTGTGTGTGTGTGTGTGTAAGAGATAGGTAGCATACCCCTCAACTGTCCAGGTTTTTGCTGAATTTCCAGATTTTGGCCCATATTTTTCTCTGTTCCTCATAAAAAGGATTTAAGTTGCTAAATAATGACAGACATTTGAGTTTTAGACTTCATATCCTTTAGAAAAATGCCTATTAACACAAATCATGTTATTCTACCAATTTTATAAGTTTGTGAGAGCAATATTTATAACTTCTTCCTATTTATTTTAGGCTTTGTCCAGATTTCTTGTACTAAGAGTTTGAGGTATGTGTGTGAGATTGAAATGCTCTAGTGAGATTTAACAGGTGGTTACTAACTTGCTTAGGATCAAGAAACAATGGCCTGAATTCTCTACCCGAACTACCAAGTTCCTTTTTAAAGGAACTGAGTTTCAGGTGCATTTTTCAAGGAATTGTGAGCTTCAAGGGAAGAGAAGTTTACTGCTGCTCATGCTAAGTCTGTTTACAATGTGCAACTATTTTGTTTAGCAAATGGTATCACTATTGTGGTTTAAAACTTTAAAGCAGTATTAGTTGCATAACATGTAGCATCTTTGTATGTTGATGTAAAAGGCTGTGGGTTCCACTCCCACACCATCTAGATTGATTGCTTATACTGTGCTGTGTTTTCAGGGGATGGGGTGCTGCAGTCCTGAATATGTTCTTCTTTGGATGAGATGCCTAGTAACTATGAACCTGTTTTCAGTTTGCCATCCATTCCCTATTGCAATATTATCAGCTTACCATTTCAATGTAACATAGACAGTCAATTATTCAACAGCAGCATGCACTGATTTGTAGATGAAACAATGAAATACAAAGTTGTCTGCTAGCAGCAACCTTTTCATTAGTTACAGATCATTTTAATGTGGAATTATTCAGATGACATTTACCTCTGCAGAGATTGTGCATATTGACTTATATGGATGGATTCTAATGACAGAAGTTTAAGTGGCCTTTTATGGTTGAAATGTTCTGAATAAGATAGTTTTGTCATTATTGGTTCATATGTTTTGTTTCAATGCTTATTGGAAAAATGTTCAAAACTATAAATTTAACACACACTCTCTAACAGGTGGTGCTATATTATACAAGGAATACAATTTATTATGTATTATAATTTTGCTAAATAATACAAGGGATATAATTCAATTATTTTGTATTATAATTTAATACAATCAGGAAGGTGAATCAAAGAACTTTTGGATGGTCCTAAAAATGTGTGCAAGTGGCCTATAATTTGAAAAAGTCCAAAGGTAAACTTAATCCACCACTGGCTAGATGCATTTTCTTTGAATGTATGTTTCAATGCTGTTTCAGTGAATGTGCATTTTAAAGACAGAGAAGTTTTAAAGCTAAGTCTGTTTTCACTGAGAGACTGTATTGCTTTGTTTAGCAAATATCTATCAGTGTTTGTGCTATGAAATTTGAAATAAAAGTTTTAAATTAAGTCCAAATATCTGTAATCATTGTAGAAGTAAAGCAGAAAACAGTATGCACACTGCGAGTTTTGAACAGTGTTTATGGCAATCTGGGAGAAATGGAGAAATAGCCAAGTAATGGGACACTTGAATGGCTGCATGGGGGGCAGGACCCAAAATTACACGCATTTTACTTTCACGTACATGTCCAGAATTTTTGAGATGAGAAGTTGGCAACCTTAGAAGCACAGTAGGTTGCATACTTGCATGTTGATGTAGAGAGCTGTAGGTTCTACTCCCACAGTGTGTAGATTTGTATTTTAAGGGGGTGGGATGCTGCAGTGTATGTCCTCCTTTGGATGAGATGTCTAGTAACTATGAAACTGTTTTTCAGCTTGCCACCAATTTCCTATTGCAATATATCAGCTTACCATTTTTTTAAATGTGACATAGGCAATTTATTCTTCAAGGGCAGACTGAATTTGTGGATGAAACACTGAAATATAAAGTTGTTCTTTAGCAAGAAACCTCTTTATTAATTTCAGATCTCTTTAATGTGGAATTATTCAGATGACTTATACTTCTGCAGAGATTGTGCATATTGACTGATATTGGTGGATTGTAATGACAGAAGTCTGAGTGGCCTTTTATGGTTGAAGTATTCTGAATTAAGCATTTTGTCATTATTGGCTTATATGTTTTGTTTTATTGCTTACTGGAAAATGTTCAAAACTATACATTTAAAGCACACTTAATACAATCAGGAAGGTGAATCAAACAAATTTTGCATGGTCCTAAAATGTGTGCAAGGGGCTTATGATTTGAAAATAGTCCAAAGGTAAACCTGACCTGGCACTGGCCAGATGCATTTTCTTTGAATATGGGTTTCAATGCTGTTTCAGTGAATGTGAGTTTCAAAAGTAGAGAAGTTTTAATGCTAAGTATGTTTGCATTGTAAAACTATTGCTTTGTTTAGCAAATGTCTATCAGTGTTTGTGCTATAAAATTTGAAATAAAAGCTGTAAATTAAATCCGTATATCTGTAATCATTGAAGTAAAGCATACAACAGTATGCACACTGAGAGTTTTGAACAGTGAGTATGGCAACTGAGGAGAAATAGCCAATTAATGGGACAATGGAATGGCTGTGGGGGGTGAGGGGGGGCTCTGAATGTGCACCCCCTGCAAAAACTCTGCATGCAAGCACCTTTACATCACACAAAACTATGCCCAATGAAGTAATAGTAAAGTGGCAGCAATACTTTACTGAAAAAAAAATAACTTCCAGGAACCTCAGTGCAGACCAAAGGCTGAAAGACCACACTGGGGGGAAAAATCTAATTTTACACATTTCTCTTCATTCGTTTTATTAGGTCAGAAGACTAGAAAGGTACAAGAGAAGTGGTTATCCAGAAAACAGTTAACACTTCATAAATGGAATATTTGTTTACTTATTTACAAATGCTGCCTAGATAACTGGGCTGCTCATTGAACATTTTCAGCCAAGAGCCAGGTCATAGACAACAGGTAAATAATTCAGGGAAGTAGTATATATTAATAAAAGTGTAAGCAATAAAGTAGGCACAGTGCATGCCAAGTACAAAATATCCAAATGCAACTGTTCCATACAAATAGACCACAATATAAACAAAACTAAACATTGAAGAAATCCTATAATTTACTACAAAAGAATACAAACTTTTAGAAAATCTAATATAGTGATAAAAGAAATTTCATCAAGACGCAAAAAACAAGAAAGTTTGGCAAAAGAAGAAAAAAGTGTGTTTAAATTGAAAGCAGAATACCACAAGATATTGACAGAGGAATACTAAAAAAATGGAGAGTAAAAAGAAGTTGGTGAGAGGAAGAAAATAATTGATCTGGGTTGTGAGGGGTGAAACATCAACACTAGGAAGACTAAATTAGGTTTGAGAGAAAGGAATTTCAACTGAGATAAAGAACGAGGAGCTTGACGAGGTCACTGAGAACAGGATCTCAAGCAACCATAGCAAGTTTTCAAAAATGAGTTAGCAGATGAAAAGAGAGGGGGACCATTTCATGCTGGTCGAATTATGAAGAGCCAAACAAAAGTGGTAGGAAGATTTACTAATAATAAATCTCCAAATAACCAGCATGTGGAAGTCTAAGTTAAGTGATTTATATGGGGAATATATAAAGGGAAGTCTGCAAGTACTGTAAGATGTAATAATTTAGTGGAAGGAAGGAGTAAACAATGATGATTGGTCAGACTGACTTATGGACATGCAAATGTTGGAGGAGCACTTGTGTTCTGTAAGTGACAGTTAGGGGTAAAGCGGATTGTATATTCTATTTATTTATTTGTTTTTGTTGACCGGAAAGATCTGATTGGGCAAGATTCCTTTTTCAGCAGAAGCCTTGGAGAAAAGCTCTAAATAAGTAACAAAGGTTTTTAAATGTAGATTTTTAAACAAAATTAGTATCTTCAGTTAAAAATGTACTTTCAGTACTAGAATAGTACAGGATTGGAATACATTCAGTTCAAGAATTGTGAAGGACTATGAAGAACATGAACATGACTTACAGATGCAAATCCACTTAACTGGTACAGTAGCAAATGAAGGATATTTTTCTAAGGAAGATGTAGACAAAAAGATTTGCAGTTAAAGGATGCAGTATGGCCATATTTTATTGTTTTCCCAAAATTCACAATAACCCCTCAGTTTGACCAATAGTCTCAGCTTGTACATATTTCCTGCACAATACTGATTTGTTACTTCATGAGTTTCTTAATCCTTTTGTTACTAAATTGCTATCATATATCAGGGACACCCATGATTTCTTGTCAAAATTTAAGGATTTAAGGTGGACAACCAACATGTACTGGTTAACTTCATATGTGAAGAGTTTTTACATGAATATTAAAAATGTAAATGGAATTTAAGCTCTGCAATATTTGGGGGGGAGTCGACTTAGTAGTTTTGCTATTGAATTGCTGCAATTTAGTTTAACTAATATATATTTTTTTAATTTAATAATGTCCTTTACCATCAACTGCAGGGTATAGCCATGGGGCACTGTTTGCTAATTTGTTAATGGGACTGTTTGAAACTGAATATATGTAGAAACATAATTTTTAAATACTTTTGTAATGTACTATTTTCATTATTTTCATTATACTGATGATTTGATTTTTGTCTGCCAAGGTGACCAAGCCCAGATCTTTGATTTTGCTAGAGTCTAGGGGAAAACTGATTTGGTCTGTGTTTTGATGAACCACAGTCATGGAATAATATTGTATATTTGGATGTAAAACTAAAAGGGTGTGACAATGGTGAAGTTTTAGCTTCCATACATAGAAAGTTTGAAGATGGTGGATATTTTGTGCATGGCATGAGATGTCACCCCTCCCTCACCTGCTGCGGTCATTACCAGTGGTGGATTTAGGCAGGGGCGAGCACCGCCCCCTTTTTAAACTTGTATAATTTTTTTTTGAAAATCGGAAAAAAAATGTACTACTAAAACTATACATTTTCTGGTTTTCTACTTACATTTTTTTTGTACTCTTAAAAAAGAAATGCACTATGTTCTGTTGAAAACGGAAACTTTAGGTGCATTCTTTTATTGACAGACAATCCATAGATAGTCACCAAATGTGCCTAATGTATCAGCTATGCAATTGGAAGTTGCAGTCAGGTGATCCTCCTCCAAGTGCATCTCCCTTGTAGTTGAATTAGGAGTGTTAGTGAGAACACCCTGTTTGAAACGCTGTAAAAGTTTGACTAGTGAAATAATCCCTGATTCCGAGTTGGACGAACGTGTTTTGCAGAGTGGGCAGATTAACTCTGAAAAAAAAAAAAACTGTGTGAGCAACTCGCCAAGTGATTCTGCCATAAGGTACTTATTATTATATACTATTATTATTATATTATTAATTTTTTTTTCTTCTGAAGTACTGATCCAAGGCACCAAAGTGGTAGAACTCTATACATTATAAATGTGTAGCATTTAGGAGCTCTGATGCAACTTTTCTGTTTATAAACTGTAATGCCAGTTTCATCTGGAAAGCAGAATCTGCCTCTGTAAATTATCTCAAGCACTGCCATTCTTTTGTCGTCACATGCTCATTATTTTATAGCAGATTGCCTTTCTCACAAATGATGCAGTTAGCATGTTTCCCTCTACAACAACTTTCACGAGATCACTGATGTTACGATGCAACCTTGTTCCAAAACACAAAAGGGCCACACACCTCCACAGCCAGCGACCACCTAGAGCACCATACTGGACGGCCTCATAAAGGGCACATTTTATTTATTTAAATTTTATTATTTTTCATTTCAATCTCTTCATCTTTCAAACACACCACACCAGGATTCAAGAGACAAAAGTTTGTGCTCTTCTCGGCGCCCCATCTCTGAGTACATCCTGACAATACTGTGATGTTTGTGCCCCTCCCCACTCAGTAGCAGCAGCATTGAGGAGAATTTAAATCTCGCTTTAGGCACTTAAAACTGTACGTTGATTCTTAAGTTACAGCCAGGGTGTCTCGGAATGTGTATTCATAACATGGTTTCCATTTATAGTACTTGCCGACTTACAGTAAGAACTAGGATGGGAAGTTACTAGCCTTTTTAAAACAAGAATTCCTAAAGAAAAAAGTTTTATTTAAACATGGGTAACTCTATGGTGGAGTTTAGAATGGATGGTGGCCGAGAGATTTACCATCTGCATGCATACCTCTCAACTGTCTGGATTTTCACAGAAATCAGAAGCTTTCTCTCATATTTTAGGCTTGTTTCTAGTAAAATTTTTGGTTTTCTGTCAAATCATTAAGGACTGAAGTGGATCGAGGTCATTATATGATGACACTAGCGAATGCAAGCCTTATTATTCTAACAAGCTTCTGGCTTTCTAAGAGCAATATATCAAAAATTATCCTTGATTTTGGGCATCTTTCTCCCATTATTTTTGTTTCTAGGGCTTAGAGGTTGAGAGGTATGGTAACAAGTACACTCGCTTATGTTATCAAGCTTTTCTGTTCTGAAAGTTTTTAAAAACTGTTCAAATGCAAACCAGGCAATCCATTGTTTTTCTTTATATGGCATTGGACAGGTCATTAAACTACCAGTGGTAGGATGCTTGCTCTGCTAACACAACATTTCCTGAAGAATGTTATTGGGAAATGTTTACTTACTGTTGTACCACACCTCAGAAGTGATGTGAATTAATTATATTACCCTAGCTCTGGTTAAAAATCAATTAACATTATGTTGGCTAATTAAGTAGCCTAGCATTGCTTCCTCCAAGTGTGTGCGTGTGTGTGTGTGTGTGTGTGTGTGTGTGTGTGTGTGTGTGTGTGTGTGTGTGTATGCATGTGTGTGTGAAGTACTTATGAAATCAAATAAGAGTGCCTTTCAGATGTTTGGAAAAATCACAGTATATGATGGTTTCTGTGCAAATTGTCTCATACTTGGTCACTGGCAACTGACACACCTGCTAACCTCTTGGTTGGCCAAACAACAGCCTGGTTTGTGTACCACTGTGATGATATGGGCAAGTGCCAGCATAGCCAGCTGGGGTTTTGCAAAGAATGATATGCCCTTTGAATATCAAACTGATTTATACAAGGTGCTTGTGTTACAAATGTATTAGAACTGTATGTCATTTGTATATCAAACTGATTTTGTACAGATGGTTG
Organism: Protopterus annectens; assembly: GCF_019279795.1. NCBI lineage: Eukaryota > Metazoa > Chordata > Ceratodontiformes > Protopteridae > Protopterus > Protopterus annectens. The sequence goes on along the minus strand of NC_056730.1, from coordinate 301,344,058 downwards.
CGCTGAAAATGTATTTGTGAACTTTGTTTGTGTTGAAATGCATCAACAGTACACCCTGCTGAAATGAAGAGAAATGTACATGTATTTAACTTTAAGAAAAGTAAGGGAAATGTAAATGAGCTGTTGAACCATTAAAAGGCACCCCACATTGCTGAGTAGGAACAGAGATGCTGGATCTGAGGAAGAGCCTTTGTCCATTATTTCAGTGAAAAGAGGGGAGGCCCCAGTCACTTCCATAAACATTTGGATGTGTATTGTGGCCAAATGTATTAAATTCCCATCTCCGCTTCAAAGGGGGATACTGTGAGTCAGGTGAACAGATGAGGCCATTTTACCAGCCCTCTTGGATCGTAATTATGCACCAGGCTAATGGCCTGGGAGCTTTACAAGCCTAGCCCAAAAAAACATTTCCCTGACACCATGCCACCCGATGTTCGTTCAAAGTGCCTCTATCCAGTAGGGCAACTGGTGTGATCCCTGGGGTGAACTTTCTGTTACCCATCCACTCGTCAAGATTTCTCTTGAAGAGGGCAAGTGAGTTGCTCTGCTTGACATGAATGGGAAGCTTATTCCAGAGTATGGGCAGTCTTTGGGAGATGAACCTGCCCCTCCAGCATGTTCTGTTGATTGTGGTAGTGAGGTTATGGTCCCTGGAGCATGTGGCATGGGGAGATTGGGATTTCTTTGGGTGTAGCATTTCAAGTAGGGCTATGTCGGACATGGCTTTGTACATCAAGCAGAGATCACCTCTGAGTAGACGATAAGAGACTGAGAACAGCTGAAGTTTCTTGAGTCTGTCCATGTAGGACATGTGTTTAAGGCCTATGATCCTTTTTTTAGGTACTTTTGTGGTCTCTCCAGCTGTTGTAAGTGTCTGGTCAGGTATATGCCAAACAAGGCATTATATTCGATGACTGGTCTAATGAGGGATGAGTAGAGAGGGATGATGACCTCCTTCTTTCTGGATGTGAACCCTTTGGTTATAAGATGTGCCACGTAGAAGGACTTTCTGACCACAGTGGCAACATGGTGGTCGAAGGTGAGGTGGCTGTCGACCTGGGTGCCCTGATCTCTTATGACTCCTTCAGTATTTAGTGGGCTCCCATCAATGTGGTAATTTGAGGGGGCTGAGTTTTTTCCAGTGGGAATAATAACGCATTTTTGGCGTTAAACTAAAGGCCATGGTTCCGACTCTAGTTGTTGGTCTCAGAGAAGCCCTTTTGCAGGATGCCTGCATCACTTGGGGAGTTCATAATGACTCCTAGCTTGCAGTCATCAGTGAACTTGGTCAGCCAGAGTCCTTCTGTGTTGGTCTGGATTTCTGAGAAGTAGATGCCAAACAGGAGAGGGCCCAGGACCGAGCCCTGTGGGACTCCACTTGTGACTGGTCGACAGTCTGACTTGGAGTCTGCAACTTTCAGTCTGTGGGTCCTGTCTGTGAGCCAGCTTGGAACCCACCGAGTTATTTAAGGATTGATTTAGGTTTGTTATTAAAGGAAAATTCCACCTTCGATTGCAGTTTAACTGCATCACAAGGTTTCTTTTCTTCATATAGTATGATAAAGTGTTTACTAATTTTCATGCATTAAAATAATTGAAGAAAATAACTTGGAATGGCTTTTATGGAGAGTGAGCTACCTGTGGGAGTGGCTCAGATAGGGATGTTTCAGAAGTATGGTTTGGGTGAGGCTTAAGGGGCGCAGAAACACTACTTTGCCTAGGGCACCATTTCAGCTAAGGCCAGCCCTGAATGAAGCAGTAATACTTGAAGTGGGTCAGTTCATTAGTTGCTGTTGGGTACACACACACACACACACACACACACACACACACACACACACACACACACACACACACACACACACACACACACACACACACACACACACACACACACACACACACACACACACACACACACACACACACACGGTGCATGCCGTCCCTCACTTCCTGCCTTTGTGCACTGACTTACAGACTCCAAGGTTCAGCTAAGTATTCAGAGAAGACATTGTTGTACCCTTGCAGAAGAATTCCAGCATTGATAACTGAGTAAGCTGTGGCAGCAAACATTAGATTATCTAAGGAAGAATTGTTTAGTTTTATTTTGATTCAAGATTTAAGATGGCTTTGTGGAAACTTAAAATATGAAATAATGATGTAAGGAAACGCAACCGCAAAAGTGCAGAAAGACCCTCGCAGCAGCATGATAATCCGTGCACAAGTAAAAGGTAAGGTGGCATGCAAATACTAAACTTTGCACTGCTAGTATTACAAAGTCAAAAGGAATTGCTATCATGTTAGTGTATGTCTGTATTTATTATGATAATGATGGTGATTACTGTTATACATTTAACAAAGTTAGCCAAGCGAAGGATAAGAAATTCTGAAAATTACCTAAAATTACGCATTTGTCTTGGTACTCATAAATGGTGAATGCTTCATGGGGAAAAAAGCAATACGTGGATACTTTGCGTGCTTTATGCTAGACAGTGCTATTAATCCCGGGTATCCAAATTCTTACACTCAGCCACCTTAAATCCAGCACTAAAATAAATGTGCCAGACTGGCCCAGACATGAATATCTACTTTCTGAGATAACCTGCTATAGTAAGAACCTCCGTTTAAGGGGTGTTTTAACTTGAAGAGTTAATTTCTTTGCTGGTTGCACAGAATGTGGTAAATGGCATTGTCACACTTGCTTTGTTGGTCTGGTACCAGGATCTGAGCTTCATTCCGAGTGACGTATGCATGTTTTCTCTCTGCTGCTTAGTGCTCTGTTTTCCTCCTACTTGCTATAAAAGTGCTGCAAGTAAACTGGCTAGTCAAAAAGGTGTGTGTGTGTGTGTGTGTGTGTGTGTGTGTGTGTGTGTGTGTGTGTGTGTGTGTGTGTATGTAATGAGAAAGAGAGAGAGGGAGCAGAGGGGGTAGACAGACAGATAGATCTGCTGCTCCAGTCGAGAAGGGGTTAAAGAAGGAGTTGCATGACCTCATTGTAGATGGTGAGTCTCAGAGTAACAAGGGAAACAGATGCTCTATAATCTAAAGTGAAAGTTGCCGCCTGGGAGACCCAAGAAGAGAAAAGAAACTTGAAAGCAGGAAAAAGGAGCATCACCACTATCATTAGAGTGAGCTGAGAGCTGTGAATGTAGCTGAAAGACTATGCTGCAGCACCAAATTCCATGACTGAAATCAGCATGAATGGGAAGGAACATTGTACCTGCAAAGAACTTTCACTGACGTGGAATACGCAACAAGATTTGCTACTAATACTGACATCTGCCTTACTATAGATATTTTAACTCTATTGAAGTTGGTAGTATTCCGGACATACAAGTTAATGATAATTAAAACAATTCAGTATCAGATTGCTGTTAACCTTGCGTACAGGGGATTACCATTTTGATCTGTGATGCCTCAGGTAGAACATTGACAATGCTAGTAATAACTAATCCCAGGACACTATATATTGTAAATCTATAGTTGGAAAGTATGAATGAAAGATGAAAGCTCTATCAACATGGTGATGGAACAAGAAACCTTCAGTGAAAGTAATCTGATTCTGTTGTAGGCAGTCAGGATGTGCTTGGAAACATTTTAAAATGGACATAAAAAGTGCAAGAACACACTGTAGAATAAACAATATTTCCCAGTGAATGATGGGATCCGAGGTTTGTGGAAAAACACATTTTGCCACTCCAAGTGCTTTGCCTCAACCTCCCTGGAAAAGAGAATGATACTTCGATACTCGTGACGCGTAACATCACCTCACGTTTGAGTGGGGAGTCCAGTTATCCAGCTGTATCTGACTTAGCATCACCTGTCAGAAAGTGGGGCAGGTGCGCTTTATGGAATGACAGGGTGGCGAGAGCTGTAACCGAGCACATCAGTAAGAGGGTTTTAGTCAAGTTCTGATGAAGTGATAAAACTATAGATGCCACTGTAAAAAAACAATTTCTTATAAGAATTCCCATGCATGAAGTGTGTAATGTCCAAAAGAAGTGGTCCCAAATATCTCACATGGGATAAATCCAAAAGTAGTAGAATAACTTGTGCACACTAGTATGGTAGAACCAGAAAGTTACTGGCTTTAAAGTTATGACACAACTGTCGTGCTTTTGACTAATGCAAGGAAGCTGCGCACAACTCCTGCTGAAGTAGGAAATGGTGTCAGGTACTCTACACTGCCCACTAACCTGAAAAAAAAAAAAGCATGGCTTCCATGGATGGCCAGAATATGGGCACTGCATATCATAAAACAGTATTATTATGGTGTTCTAATTGCTGGTGATTTTGGTTTAATAAATTTAGCCTCCTGATACCTCCTTGTAAAAGAGTCTTCTATCTCTTCACAATGAGCATCTGCAAAATGAATGAAGGTGTTTCTGTGCAGAATAATCAATCCTTAAGAGATGGCAGCAAAGCAGAAAGCTTGGTTCCCGGGTTCTCACCACACTGGCCACCATGCTAATTACAACTATAGTGGTGGATATTCTGGGAAACCTATTGGTCATCCTATCCATCTTCAGTAACCAGAAGCTTAGAAAAGCAGATAATTAAGATTTCATTTGCCACTCCACATTACTGGAAATCATATAGACTTCCACAGAATTCCAAACTTCCCAATAAAGTAATGTAAATTAAACAATTTAAGTGGGAAATTACATAGATAAAATAATTTACAACATAAACATGAATGTGCATATGAGACAGACAGACAAGCAGATTGACAAGCAGGCAGATGGACAGACAGACAAACATGCACACACACTTTCATTTTATTTTTCTCTTGTGTTTTTTTTTTTGTCCCACATTCTCACTGTGGCCAGTGGGCTGTCATGTTCCTGTGATCAATTCATTTCTACACTTCCCAGAATTATATGACACCAGGTGTGGAACAAGAGCAGAGGACTGAATGCCTTCATCTTCCTAGAAACGAGGAAAACTTTCCTTCCCATCCTAACGCCTCACAGTGTTTGCCTATAGGTGCAGTGCAATATCAGCTGTGCTAGGTTATTGTTTGTGTGCACTTATATAGACCTGCTCTTTCTAGCTAGAAAATGATAAATCTGTATAGCAGGAGCATGTTTTACATGCTGTCTTCTTTCAGGCACATACAACTAAGGTCTATCCAACAGTTGTCTCTCCTGCAACAGGATGAACTCCTTCCTGTAGGACTGGTGAGCTGGCATCAGCTGTTCTCTTCCAGGTTTGCTCCTCCAGTATGCAGGCTTCAGTCTGAACCTAGGCCATTTGTCCTGTAGCAAAGGATTTATCACTCTATGCTACAAAGACAGCATATATTGTCGTCTTTTTAAAGAGAATATGCAATAATCCTTGAGATATGCATTTAGAGACAAATGTCCTAAAATATGTGCTCCTGCACACCTTGACATATTGTAAAGAATTCTGACAGCAGTGTGCATGGCATGAAATGTACAGCCTATGTTCTTGAATGTTTCTTTAAATCCTAAGCATCGCATTTCTTGCTAACATTTACTTCAAAAATGTGCTGCCTAGATAGTTTGCATATACAAATGTGGTAAAACCCAGAATAACAAAATGCTTTGAAACTGAATTCATCTCCAGCTGTACCCGAATTTTTTCATTAAAATATGCACATGGAAATGTGTCAAAATATGCTTACTGCTGAGGGAAGCCAAGATCCAGGTGTACTAATAGAATATTTCAATGGTTGGTCATATTCATCAGTACATTTTGCACTCAATGGAACTTAAAAACTGACTTTGTTGAGATTTGCATTTGTGTAGCAACCCATGCTTCCCTTCTAGATGGCTTTCTGCAAATTGCAAATTGTAAGCAATCAGTCACACACATACTAACCTGCTTCATCTTAACTTATATCTGTCCATGTAAATCTGTCACAAGTGAGTTTCCTGACATTCTTAGTGTTCTCACTGTTGGTAATCTGAAACAGCTGACTTATTTGTCAAAACCCTGACAAAGTAGCTTGACGTATGCATTCAATTTAACTTTCAGGAAAGGAAATGGTGTAATATCAATTCCGCTCATCTTGTAATTCTGGCCTTCCAAACTGTAAGTTTTGCAGTATCTCAAAATCTTCTAGCTTCATGAGGTGCTGTTCTTGGCTTTGTCTCCAGTCTTTGCCTGAGGTCATTAAGGCCAAGTTGTTGGATGCCCCTTTGAATAATAAATATCTTTTTGGGACTGCTGCTGCTGACTTAAGTCTCTTTAAGAGAAAGGCAAAACCTTGCAGGACCCTAAACATATTTTTTCATCTCTCATCCTTAACTTCCAGAGGAATAATCCTTCTGGATCTAAGTTTGTCTGCAGGCAACCATGTCAGACATCCAAGGGCAGGAAGGGGTAAGGTGAGCCTCCTCTGCTAAGGCTTCTCAGACCTCTGTGGCCCAGAAGCCTCCTTTACCTGATAAGCCTGCTTCTGTTTTATAACTTGCCCCCCCCCCCCTTCTGTTAGACCATGTTCCTTTGTCCCTTTGGGTTTCCTTTTATCTTCTAAATTGGCTTCTCAGTACTTCAGACTCTTGTGTTCTTTCTGTTATCTGTCAGGGTTACTTCATTGCATGGAAGTCTCTGCCTCTTTTTTTAGGGATTCCTGAACCTCCTCTAGATCAACTTCCTCATTTCCCAGAGGTCCTAGGGTTCATGATGAACCAAGGAACCATTCAATCTGTTTCCCCTTCCAAAGTGGGAAAGAGTTTATTCCGGCACATTCTTGGTTCCTCAAAATGAGGCACCTGAAGACCTATTCTGGATCTATCCCTGCTCAACAGCTTTCTCAAGGTTCCCTCTTTTCAGGTGCTTACTGTTCAAAACACTACTTTCTCTTTTACTACCCCAGACTTTTCTGGTGTCTTTGGCTTTTAAACATGTAGATTTGTAAAGCGAGACATAGTTCTAGCCATTGGACCATTATTAGTTTCATTTTGTCAAGGTCACAGTCGTAAGAGACTGGGATTACAAGAAGTGTCTACTTACTTTTGTGTATATAGTATGATAAGACTCAAATTAGTCATTAAGATAATTTTATTTTATTTTACTTTCAGCTGCAAACTGGTTCAAACATAGTAATAGAGAGAAAAAAATAATTAATCAAAAGTTCACATAATAGAAGAGATCACATTGCACATTGAAATTTGCAACAGAAATACAAAAAAAATATATCATCATAGCCCTCAACTGTCCAGATTTTCACAGAATGCTCAGATTTTTGCCTCATATGTTTCATCTGTTCCTCATAAAATTTGTGGTTTTCTGGCAAGTCATTGAAGACTGATGTAACTAAATAATGACACATATTTGAGTTTCAGACATCAAATCCATCAGAAAATGCATTCTAACATAAAACCTTTTATTCTTTCAACTTTCTAAGTTTATAAGAGTAATATTTAAAATGTGTTCCTATTTTTTGGGCCCTTGTCCTCCCATTATTTTTGGCTTTGTCTAGATTTCTTATGCTAAGAGTTTGGGAGGTATGATTATACCAGCATTTCAGTTTATTGGACAATCAGTTCTTTTGTTAACATATTCAGTTTCTCTGCATTAATTAAACTATACAGAAGTTGTAAACATTTAAATTTCACTGGTCCACACATTTCAATTAGAACCCAGCAGGTGTACCTTTTCTTTCTCACTGTTATTGTTTTATTACATCTGCTCATTGATAATGTGATTTTATTTTTAAATGTGTGGCGGGTTTGATAACTGTCTTTGCTGAAGAGCTGCTGCTGCTTTTTGCAATACCTGCTACCTCAGCAGTTACATCACAAAAAAAAAAAAAAAAAAAAAATAAAAAATCTATTTTTGCACTGCATTCAAGTGTTTATTTTAATTTGTTAACCTGGATAGAGCCCTAATCTTTTTAGTCTCAGCCTGGAGACTGTTCTTATACTCCTAATAGTTGTGTCATGCCAGATGACATAAAATATTATTACAGTTACAGTTCTCACCTTTACCTGTATACATACATTGAACATTGGTGAGGAGACTCATCTTGGAAAACGTTTGATAATTGTTATAAACCATAATATAAACATAGCGTAGAATAAGTTGTTAAAATGATGGAAATTAGCACATATAATGAAATATTTATTCAGCATTTTAACCTGGTAACCCCAATGAATACAATACCTCTCAGCATCAGAGCAAGACATCTGGACAAGTACAAGAATAATCAGGGACTAAGGCCCCAAATCATGGACAGGTTTTAAGTGTTGCTCTTATAACCTTCGAAGTTGCTAGAATAACAAGTTTTGCTTTAGTGTGTATCTATTAAAGGATCTGAAGTATGATACTCAAATGTCATTATGTAGTGACTTCAGCCCTCTGAATTGTCATAAAAAACAAAATTTTTTGAGAGTCAGATAAAAAATATGAGGCAAAAATCGGTGCATTCTGCAAAATTCTGGACAGAGAGGTACCTCCTATTTATACTTGCAAACATGCACACACACACATACTTATCTACATTTTAAACATATATATGTACATGTGGTGTGTGGCGCACAGGAATTACCCATCATGTGCAACTGAATGTATATTAGTGTCTTTTCATAAATGATGTCAGAGCTTCCTAAGGTGATCTTTTCACAACCACCATGCCCAGTGTCCCACTTTCCCACTTCCACCTTGGCAGTCAACTAACCAGACTGTGCCCCCCCCTTTGCAAATTCCTGGATCCGCCACTGAATTACCTTATGGTGAATTTCTATGGCTGAGAAGATTATGTAATAATGAAATAGATTTTATTAAAGAAACTAGGTTTACTGCTCAAATGTTTCTTTCTAAGGGGGTATGACAGGTCCATTATAGAGAATGCCTTACTTCAAGTTAAGGGGGAAACTGTTAATAATGTGGCCACTGGATTAGCAATTTATGCCCAGGAGAAAAATAGAACAAATATAAATTGTAATATAGCTTCCCTTAATAGACAGAAAATTTATTTTGTTTCTACTTACGCAGTATTTAGTGAGAAACTGATAGAACTGGTCAAATATTATTGGCATTTTTTGTTACAGCATTGTGATTTTTCTATTATTTTATGTCCTTTTCCTTATATGTCTTAGAAAAAAGGTAGAAATTTAAAAGATATGTTAGTGCACAGTAAATTTCATGTACCAAATAAGTACTCCTGTAGGACCCTTGCAACCTTAGGTAACTTCCCCTGTGGGGGCGGTTTGAGTTGTATATATGTTCAGATTTTTTTTTTTAAGATCAATTGTGTTAGGTTTGTACCTAGTGATAGATATACCTGCAATACAGAAGGAGTGATATACATACTTAAATGCCCATGTAACTTATTTTATGTAGGGGAAACTAAGAGAGCATTTAAACTTACACTGTAGGAACATGTAAGAGATATTAAAAAACTTAATTGTGATACTCCAGTTTCTCTGCATTTTATGTTATGTCATTGAGGTGATCCTTTCTGGTTTTCAAGCTAGCATTCTGAAACAAATATACTTAAAATATTTTGATGATACAATACTTAAAAATAAGCTGCTATATAAAGAGTCTATTTTTTATTTTAAAGTATGGCACTTTAATTCCTTGGGGTCTTAACACTGAATATAACTGGAGGCATCTGATTTAATTATCTATTATTTATTTATTTAGATAATTATTGTATTCTTGTGTGTGTGTATATATATATATATATATATATATATATATATATATATATATATATACATATACACACACACACACATATATATATACATATATATATATATATATATATATATATATATATATATATATATATATAGTTTGTTATGCTTATACGTTTATACTTCTTGAAGGTTATACAGCCGAGAAGCTACAGTTTTATGTGTGTTCTTCTTTGAACTGCATTAAACTTGGAAGGGCAGCTTTTGGTGTTTTTTTATAAGAAGGATTTAGCCAGGATTGGAACAGGAACATAACCAGTTGTTGTTAGATATTAAGCTGATTTTTGAAATATGATGCTTTATCTGCTGGTGTGATAGGATGAGGGATAGAGTTACAGATTTTTGCGATATATTTGGAGTAGAGAGAGTCACCGGAGCTGTTATTGGAGTTAGTAACTACTAAGAAAGGATAGAAGGTCTGACCTATTGTGAGTAAGGCTGCAGTAAATTTTGGAGCATATGGCATTTTTTGGCAGGTATAAAGGTTTCATGGGCAGTGATTAGATGGGAATATGCTAATAGGGTAATTCTATCCAGTTAAGTTGCTGCAGAGCAGTGCAGTGATGGGATCTGTGTGGAATATCTGTTGCAAATTTGGCTATTTTCTTATAGCAAGCATCTAGTTTTGTTATTTCTTTTTTCCTTAAGGTAGTAAAAATTGGAGAAGTGTATAGCAGAATAGAGAGCATGTGAATTTTGGCTACTGACTTTCTAGTAGAGTTGGTAAGCTATCATTTGATTCTATATAGGGATCCTGATTTCATCCGTGTCTTTTTGATAACCCGAGAAAGATGTTGGTCAAAGTTCAGTATTTTGTCAGGTAACACACTGAAAAGTTTTATTTGAGATACTGTTGCTATTTTGGTATTGTTAGAAGAGCAGATGTAAAGTGAGGATGTTAGACCTGTAAACATGTTGGTCTAAAAAGCATTGGTTTAGTTTTGTTAGGAGTAAGTATCAGGTGTGAGTTTGTTAGTGAAAATATTGAATAAGATTGATCCCAGAAGTTCTCTGAGCTATTCCCACAGTGATTGGTAAGAGAGGAAAAAACTCTTTTTGCCATTTAAGGCTTAGTTGTCAACCACATAAATAGCTATGGAACCAGGATAATGATGAAAGACTGAGCCTGAGGGAGGATAGTTCATTAAGGAGTTTTTGATGAGAAACAGTGTTGAATGCTTCAGATAGGTCTAAGAAGATGGGAACCACTGATTTTCTTTTATTTCTGTTTTGGTTAATAGTTTTAGTAAAACTAAGGAGGGCGGTTATATGAGGATTGGGGCAGAAACCATGTTGTGTATCTGTTAGAAGATTGTTGTTGTTGGAGAGGTCATAAATAAGTTGGGTGTAAGTACATTTTACTAGAATTTTGTATAGGAGCAATAGTATTACTATTGGTCTGCAGTTTGAGAATTCAGTAGAGATTCCACTATTATGTAATGGGATGATGTAAGATATTTTCCATGTGTCGGTGATATATTTTTCTGTAAAATGCCAGTTAATAAGAATAGAGGGGTCTACCTGATAACACTGACATGCCAAAACACAAACAATGAAATAACCGACACCACAAAACCGAAAGTTCAAAATCACGAAACTTCACATGCCCGACAAACCACAATCCTGACAATCAACAAAACACAGACCTTATCTGAGAAACACACACACAACACAAGCACACCAAAAACCTTGCAAACATACACTAAACCTTACATACACAACTATGTATGCACTAACCTTAACCAAAACCATAACCCTAAGGTCCGTCACTATCACACACTTACCTTACCCGCACCCTAACCCTAACTCACTTAATCCACCCCTAACCCTAAAGTCCATTAATATTGCACACTTACCTTAGCCACACCCTAACCCTAACTCACTTAATCCACCCCTAACCCTAAAGTCTGTCACTATCGCACACTTGCCTTACCCGCACCCTAACCCTAACTCACTTAATCCGCCCCTAACCCTGAAGTCCATCACTATCGCACACTTACCTGACCCACACCCTAATGTCCCTCACTATCACACACATACCTTACCGCACCCTGACCCTAACGTCCATCCCTATTGCACACTTACCTTATCATGTCGGTGTTCTCAGGGTTGGGCTTTTCAACTGTCGGTCTTCTCCGTTGTCGATCTTCCGGTGTCGGTTATCTCGTTGTCGGTGTTTTCCACTTTCGGCATAATCAGGTAGACCCGAATAGAGATATGGTAGAAAGAGCATGGGCAGCTAGCTTATGGTATTCAGTAAGTACATTATCAGCTGTTAGAGTTGTTAATTTTAGTTTGCTGAGCATTTTTTTTTTTTATGGTGGAGATTTGGATGGGTTTAGAAGAGAAAGTGTTGTTGCTGTTACATGATGGATCTGAATCAATGAGATGAGATTTTGCTTTATCTTTAATAAGTATTGGAATAGAGTTACACAGTGATGAGTGCTTTGCTTTAAAAAAACTGTCTGTCAGCAAATGAACTCAGCAGGTCAGTAATGAGAGTCACTTTACTTTTATAGTTATCAGAGTTAAGTGGGGCACATGGAAATTGCTCTCACCACTTGAAATATGACTGCTTATTAATGTGGGTCAGAGCAGTCCTGTGTAAGGATACCAAATTATATATTACTGATAGATGTAATCAAGGATGAAATTCCTCTTAATCTTAATAGATAGGAGACGGAAGGGTACAGTTTATATGTGTACAGGAGACTTATGTAGCTGGACAGTTTGTAAAGAGTATCTGTAATTTAATGAGGAGTAGGGGAGAAAAACCTAGTGACTACATCCCATTTGGTATGCAAGCCACTCCACGGCTTTACTTCAGGTATACAGGGTTTTTGCAAGATAATATAGCTGCTGAAACTAAAAATACATTTTAGAATAGATTGGTTGCAGTTCACTTGAAATAGCTTTGTAGCTAAGCATACATGGCAGAATGAATGCTCTTCCACCCTTATAGCCTGCAGTCCAGTTGGTGCAGCTACTTTCTGCTTTCTGTGATGATACACAGGCAGGAGTAAGCAATCAGGACTTGTTGCAGGGTAAGGTGGTTCTGGACTAGTCTAGGTTGACTGGAAAGGAAAAAGTGATGAAAGATTAACTGAAGATACAAGGTGAAGTACTGGGATGAGCATAAGAAGTGAGTTGGCAATAAAATTCATAATTAAACAACTAAAATCATCCTAATAACATCTGCTTTGAAAGTTGTTCAGTGAGGAGACAATTGACTAACTCCTGGACCACTATACAACTTAAAAAAACACTAACCTTAACAAAAAAAAAAGACTACTCACCATGGACTATTTCGGTATGGTAAGCATAATTAGTAAGTGGAAAACAATAGAATCATGGATGTCTCAACATAACCCAGCTATTTTGGCAGTAATTAAAACCTGGCTCAATGTTGACATTAACTGTAATTTATTTTATGATAGCATACCAGGAAAAAGCCAAGTTAGAGGACAATTTATACATAGCCCACCTCATCACGAAGAGTTTCACATCTAGATCAAGAGAGGTAATCGTGCCCCTTTATTCATCCCTCATCAGGCCCATCATAGAATACAATGCCCCTTTTGGGATGTACCTTACCCTACACCTGCAGCAATTAGAAAGACCCCAAAAGTATCTTGCCAAGAGGATCAAGGGTCTCAAACAGATGCCATATGCTGCTCGGTTAAAAAACTCCAGCTCTACTCAGTTGCATACTGCCTACTTCGAGGCGATCTATGCCTGACATACAAAGCTATGTCAAATCCAGAATTAATGGACATGCTCCACCTCAGTAAATCTAAATCCCTTAGAGCCACATGCTCGAGGGACTTGAACCTCAGCACAGAAATAAATAGAACTTGCTGGAGGGACAGGTTCATAACCCAGAGGCTCCCTTCGCTCTGGAATAGAATTCCAGTTCATGTGAGGCACAGCACCTCACTGAATCTCTTCAAGAAGAATCTCGATAAGTGGATGGGGGATCATAGGTTTGTCCCAGGGATTACTCCTGTGTCACTATTGGACAGAGGCACAGTAAACTAAACCTTAAAAAGGGCACAGTATACTCAAATCAAGGGTGGCGTAAGCCATACAGAATCGGGCTATGCTTATAATTGCCCCAGGGCAGATAGCCTAGTATGAACCTATGAACCTATGAACCTATAATTTATCATGATAAGTACAATTCCATTATTTCCCATACCCATAGCAAAAATAGCACAAACTCTGAAGAAGACCCCAGTTGCTGTTTGTAAAAATCAAACTAGGAGGAGGACATACTAAAATATCTGTAGCAATAGGTTACATTCCTTTATCATTCACTGCCATCCTTGTGATACTCTAGATAAGATATCCTAGGTAGGCCACGTACATATAAACTGACTCAGCAAGCAACGCCTTATAAGTAGAAACATATCACTTTTAAATCTCACTCAGATGGTCATAGAACATTCAAGCCAAACCCATACTCTGGAAAAAAAGGCTCATTATTATATATAATAATTATAAATACACCAGGCAAATTAAAGCCAGTAGATGTTTTTTTTTTTCTGATTCTGTAAGTGACTATTCTCCCAACTGATCATGAAAAATTAAAAAAAAATCCCTCTTTCCTTTATTGTAGAGGACAAATTCTAAATCTGCTAAATCTTTATTTAACAGTGATCTAGAGAACATTAACTGGGCACCAGTATTTAAGGAAACAGACCCAAAAATAGGTCGGATTCATAAAGGTTATCATACTTAGTGTAACCTTTCTGAGCAAATAGGCAGTACAAGTATTGTGGTAGAGATGTTCTTGAATTCAGAAGGTGTACACAGAGTACACATACTGTAGGATGTTCTTGAATTCAGAAGGTATAAGCACAGTGTACACATACTGTAGGATGTTCTTGATTTCAGAAGATGCAAGCAGAGTGTACACATACTCTAGAAAGTTCTTGAATTCAGAAGGTGCATGCAGAGTTTACGCATACTGTAGGATGATTTTGAATTTAGAAGGTGTACACAGAGTGTATACATACTGTAGGATGTTCTTGAATTCAGAAGGTGTACACAGAGTGTTCACATACTGTAGGATGTTCTTGAATTCAGAAGGTGTACGTACAGTGTACACATACTGTAGGATGTTCTTGATTTCAGAAGGTGCACACAGAGTGTACACATAGTCTAGGACGTTCTTGAATTCAGAAGGTGCATGCAGAGTGTACACATACTGTAGGATGTTCATTCAGAAAGTGCAAGTGTACACATACTGTAGGATGTTCTTGAATTCAGAAGGTACACACAGAGTGTACATATACTGTAGGATGTTCTTGAATTCAGAAGGTGCACACAGAGTGTACACATACTGTAGAATGTTCTTAAATTCAGAAGGTGCACATAGAGTGCACACATACTTTATAGCCTTTGTGAATCCATCTTTCCATGCTCTATAACATTCAGAGTCAGATTTAAGAGAGAATGTTTCCCCTCTTTGAAACAGTTTTAAACCAATAACATGCCATTGCTATCTTTAAACTTAAAGCAGCAAATTTATTTATGACCAAGCTTGGACAACAAGTACTATAAAACACCCAAACACTTTTGTAAAAAGCTAAAATCTCTTGACAATATGTCTTTATTTTTTTTTAAATATCCGAACAAACTTTGCAACTAGAACACCTAGATACATTAAGAATTCAGTAACTTCCCCACAACACTGCATTATCTCTAATAAATAAAAACACTTCCACCACAGCTAAAACTTCTCTAAATAAATTATTGCCAAACCCTGCATTCTATTTTAAAACCATTGGCTGAAAACTGTACTGGAGCAATTAGTCCACTGCAGCTGTAATACTTTTTTCATGCATTAAATTCCAAGTTTCTAAAATTTGATGGAGAAGTCTTATCAAAAGGTCTAAACTCTATCTTTTACTTAAATTTAACTCCAGGAATGGTTCACTTCAGCTTCAGACATGCACAGTTGATACATATTCTCCAGGTTCCAACTCTTTCTTCAATAAATGTTTATCACCCGATAATTATTGTATATTATTTGGATAAGATACCAGAAAAAAACAGTCTACAACTAAATAATAGATTACATTAATAAATATGGCATCCTTACAGACAACCATCATGGTTTATTTTCTAAATAGAGTACCACCACAGTAGTATATTAATTAACCAAATATTCAGAAATATGGTGCAAGGAGCTCTGTCAGAAGATATCATTCTAGACATAAAGTGTGCCTTTTATACTATCAGCCATGATTTATTTTCCAAAAAATTGCATGATGCATACTTCTCTGACACTATTGTGTTATGAATCACTATCTTCCCTAATGAACAGACCTTTCTGAGTTACCACAAACATCTTTTAGGAGATAACCTCTGTATCTCTGTTCTTATCCTACTACTTTTCTCTTTACTGATAAACAGCATCCATTGTGGCCTACCTGAAATCAATTTTATTTCATACATATATGATAGTGTCATCATTAAATCCCCCAAAACATCCCCAGCTCTACACAAATATTTCCAAAATGACCTCAGCCAAATATGTTATTAGTTTTGCATTAAAAACATTATGTACTATTTATACCAACACAACAGTGATGCCACTTAGAACTCCACAATGGCTTTCACTGCATTAAAGTGTGACAGTTAAAGATCCATATAGCATTCCTCTTCTAATAGTCACCATACAAAATAATTTGGTGTAATTGTAGACCAAATATATTGTTTCACAATCACATAGAAAAACAAATATGGAAAGTACTTAACCAGCTTAAGTTTACATATATCATTACCCAACCACCAAATCATAAAAAGATATAGCAATGAATGCTATGTTCCTTAGATTATGGTTCTGTCTGCACATATTCATGTCAAACTTATTTCATAATACAACTATCTGAAAACAAAATACTTCATTTTATCTTTCTGTCTACTGACAACACTGGTTAACTCTTTACAAAAGCCACCGACTCTCAGTTATTGCAAAGTACAACCTTTTGATAAACTTTTTTGTTTTTAAACTATTTATTTAGAGCTGCTGCCCACCACTATGAAACAGAGTATAAGAAAAAATACTATTTACTATCTGTGTAGTTATGAATGACCCAGCTACAAAAGGCCCACATTCAACATGGCCATTGAAGCAAAAGCCTTGTTAAACATTGCTTGAGCCTGATAGTAGTAATCTTTGCTTTTTAAAAAAAACTTGTGTTCCTTCTTTTATTGTAGTCCCTTTAAAAAAATAAAAATAAAAAAGAACATTTTCTTACCATTAGCAACAATTAATATTTTCTTTGCATTATTCCATTAAAAATCATTATGTTATATCATCTGTGATGTCTGTGAGATCAAAGAAGCACGTTTTATTATATATGTAAACTTGTACTTGTGTGTACTAGTTGCATAACCTGCTGCTGTGTCATTCGGCTTTTCCTGGTTAGGGGTTGCCACAGTGGAACTCCGGTCCGCTAATGATTGGTAGTTGATTTTTACGTACCGAATTACCAACTCTAATGCACAACCTTCAACGAAGGTACGCCCATTCACGCATGTCTCCACGCAGAAGACGCTCTAGCTGAGAATCAAACCGGACAGCGTCTTACTGTGAGGCGACAATGCTACTGCAGCACCAACCACACAGCTGAAATAGCCACAGCATTAACATGAACTGTATAATAGTTTCTGTGTCACACTCACATTAGTAAAAGTAGAGAAATCATTTAGTGCATTTGTCAAACTACAAGGCCTAAGATGTCTACTTTGAAAATTGAGTTAACTATCTTATGACAGAGAATATAACATACAATAACTTTAAAGAAAATAATTTCCAATTTTACTGTGTTGTGGTGCATATGTGTGTGTGTGTGGGGGGTGCTGTACAGAAGTCTTTTACATTGTAATTGTTTGATTTTCTATTTTGTCCTGTAGAAAGCAATCCTTATATGATCATATATTACATTGCAATCTATGCCAGACAAAACAAAGAATCTCTAAAGTACCAAAAAATAGCTGTTCTGTCTTTTTAACATTTAGAATCAATGCAGTTGTAAAGTAACACATTATTTCACATACTCACGTATTCCAATGTTATACTTATGTGTATGGGAAATAGAATTTATTGTTGATACCGCAATGAAATTTGCATATTGTGCAAAGTATTGTCTGCTAGAAAGCTGGGTTTTCAGTCTGTCTATATGCAAACAATCAAGTCTATCTTTAAAATATTCTCATTTAAAATATCACTGCATAGTACTGTAATTCCTTTAGTAAATGGTATGGCATCCTGAAGTTTTTTCTTAATCTTGGATTTTAATGCAGTATATGCATATATTAACAAAAATTAAAAAATGAAAATCTAAAATGAATACTGTTAAGAATATTGCTCAAACTTCCAACACATTACGTATATTGATACCTATCTCAGTTATCTGTTTAATCCATTTGCAAATGGACATAAACACATTTTTATTTTCTTAAATTCACTTATGAGTCTTACTGTCTGTAACAAAATGCAAAGAGAAGTAAGATATCAATATCTCAGTTAATGTACACGTTTATGGCATCAGTCTTACTCTAAGGAAAATACTTAATGCATTCATAGTTATTAGTTCAAACGTTTTCCTATGAGAACAAAGTGAAGGCATAATTCTCAGAACACTTACCTCTGAAAATGTGAAAACAGTATGAAAAATGATTTTATCTGTCAGCGCTCAGACATCTCTGATTTTTATCAGCTGTTAGTTTTGCTAGAAACATCCTGTGCTGAAGCAGAGGCGTGCATCTCTTTTCATCAAAAGATACACACTTGTTTTTGCCTCTACTTTTTTCTGGTTAGGATAAATAAAGATCAGATATAGCTTAATTATAACTCAGAGGACTAGTACTTTTAACTGTTTTTCTTTCTGTTGCAAAGAAGAGTCATATTTCTGTAATAGACTGTTGTGCTGCAGGTTAAATTCAGCACCTCACAAAGCAGGAAACATTTTTTGTCTCCTGTGATAAACTATTGCATCATTCAGATTGTGTCTCTGCAACAAAAACTGAAAGAGCTATTTTTTTTTTAATTTATTTAACTGGGCAAGGCCACTTGACAAATTGTCCCTTTTCATGGGAGCACGCTGCATGGTTAAGTGTCTTGTTCATAGTCACATAATTGACAAATGGCAGTGGAAGGAATCAAACCCTGTACCTATTGACTACAGGAGTCATCTCATTTCTCTAACCCTGTGTGCTAAATATTGGGCTTATCTTCTTTCATGCAGAAATAGGTACAGTTCTGTCAGTTCAGATCAACATATGAAGATTGTATTTTCTTTCTTCTTCCTTTAGTAAACTCCTAAAGTTGACAGAATTTGTTTCTTGTTAAAGTAAAACAATCTATAATGATTCCTTTCATACTCAAGCTATCACAAATGAAAGAAAAATATTTCTGGTTCTTGGAAGTCTTTTAAGTCAACTCAGAGCATCTAATTCGTCATTACAAAGACAGACATGAGTAGTCATGTATCCCTGTAGGCAGTAGGTGGCAATGCACCGTTTCAACGTTTTCAGTCACTGGACAACACCTAGTTAATGTGAGCTGCCTCAGTCATTACATTTTCATTTTGTCATTCCTGCCTTGCAGAAGTTACTCAGTTTTGCAGATTCAAAACCATATATCACTGAGAATTTCTTCATCTCTGTCTTATTGTTTATACTCAACTATTCAAAAATAATTCATCCTAAGACGGGTTACAGTACAGTTTTTTCTTCTACTTTAGCTGCATATAAACAGCATAACAATTTATATAAACTGCACCAAAGAAAGAGAAAACAGTGTTTTGAATAAAGAACTCAAAAAAAAATGAACATTAACTGATACAAAGCAAATGGTAAATGTTGATGCAACATCAAACAACAAATTGGGGTTAATTGTGTTATTATATGATTATACACTGTATCATCATAAAAATTATTACCAGTTTATAATATTTTATAATGTAATTTAACTCTGTTACAGTTAATGCAATACTATGACTGAAAGTGCAAAACTGTCAGTGAAAGCTAGAATTTGTGACAAGAACATCCTGCTGTGCAGAACATCTTAAATTAAATATTGCAAAGCTACTTCATGAGTGATGTTTACAATAGCAAGTTGAAAAACTGCTTTCAATGACTCAGTTGTACTATTTAATAACAAAGTACGACATCATACATATCTGTCCTAATGTCTGTATCTTATTGCTAGTAAGCATGCACAGTGTAAAGAAAGCCATCTTAAATTATTTCACATTATAAAAAAGAGGTAAATAGAGAGAGAGCAAGAGAGAAAACAAATGACAGTAAGAGAACTCAGACATGAAAGATATAAATATCTGGAAGTGTTAACCACTCTTTTGCATTTTACTTTTAAAGTCTGCAACACCTGGGACAAGGCTAACAATTACTGGAGAGCTTGTAATTGACTTCTTAGGACTCATTTTGGGATTAGTGCTTCTGTTTTTTTCTTGGTGACAGAAGGAAAAGATGGGGATCATTTCCTAGAACTACTAGCAACTACCAATCTGCAGAAGACTTCTTAATGTCTTCATAGGAGTAATTCTGGGATTAATGTAATTGTGTTGCTCCTTGTGAGAGAAGGCACAGTGAGGCATTGATTTCTGGATGTTTCTGACTAGGCAGTGTGAGTGGCACATCCCTAATTGCACCTGTTTGCCATTTTGATGGAAACTACTTCACTTTTAATTCTGAATTATTGTGCAGCTTATCTTACTCTTGGCTGAGCAGCTGAACATGTTAGGCATGTTCCAGGAGAAGGCTACAACAAGCCTATAGACCCCTATATCATCTGGGACAGGAATGTTAATCAGCACAGAGTCTGTGATCCGCCTTTTAATAACTGGCTTGGAATTGATGCTACTGCTGTGCTTCTGGTGAGGGAAGGAACACAGGGACATTGATTCCCTTCTGTATGAAGCTGTGGTGAGAACAGCACTAATTAAAGCTAGAAGTACTAATAGGTTTTGTCTGTCCTTTCACTAAGTAGTGATAGATTAGCTATTTTCAAAACTAACTTCAGAGCATCATCTTAATATGTTGTCCATAAATCTTTAGTGTCCACTACAGCAGTCTTGTCCAACTCCCAAGTACTTCTCAAGTCCCAGTCCTCCACTTTCTGACAAAATGTCTCAGCAGTCCTCTCTTACCTCGTCTGTGACCAGCCAATTGCAGCAAGTATACTATGGCAGTGTAGCAACTTCCTTATGATTGACTAATGTTCACTGCTGTTAACAATTGATAGTACAACCCGTGAGAGATGTAAATATTCAAGAAACATAGAGACAATATTCTTGCATCCATCCACTATTGGTAAATATCATACCCCCACAACACCACATCAATTACTGCACTTCTAGTCTCATAACATGCGCAGACTGTAAATTTGCCAATGGCTCCTTGAGCACACCGTAATATATCACAGCCTCCAGTATACAAGGCAATACCTACTACTTCTCCAATCACACATACTGCAACTTCACATAGCTTATCCAAGAGTCATCAGGAAAACTGGCTTAAGATCATAAGGCCCACTTAGCCTGCTTCCACACAGGGAAATGTTTTAGCCACAGGTGAGTATAGTTAACTATACAGACTCTACATTCACCAGACTGAACAAAAATAGGGCAACTGTAAGCTTCTTTTCTGGTCTCACGATCTGTGATGTTAAGAAGGCTTAAAGGACCCTTAAGCCAGACAAATATGACTATGACTTGCATAAGCCCATGTGAGAATGAACAACTTGAGGTATTCCACCCAAAAGAACATGCATTGAGACATAATGAACTCTACAACGTATATATTAGAAGCAGAAAGTCACCAGTCTTTAGTATCATGGCCTTCACCAAGAATGGTGCCTCAATACAAAGATACCAAGACAAGATGACTGGATTTAACATCTGGCTATATAACTTATGTCATTCTAAGAGGCTCCAGTAAGTGTCAATCTGGGATGAGATGGTAGATAAGATTTCCTGTTTTGTCAGCGATAGCTTACACCTCTCATACCTGGGATTCTGCATACTGGCTAGCCTTTGCTGCCCCATAGTGCATTTTTTTAGGCAAAGACCCCCTGCTTGACATTGCTACATAACAGACTCAAACTCATATTTGAACAACATCATAGTGGCACTACTCAAATGTTAGGAGTCAAACTAGAAAGATGGCAGGACTTGAGTCTTTCCTGCAGTTCGAACACATTCATATTTGTGTAGTTACTGAGACATGGTTTCAATGTAATGACATTACTTCCTCTATACCAGGTTTTAGTGCCTATCATGCCTTCAGACCCTTTGGTGACTATGAGGGAGTATCTGTATTTCTTAGAAAGACCATTACCTCATATCAAATTACCAGTGACACTAACATTGATCTCCAGGAGATCCAAATCACCCTTATTGAATTCAACTATTACTTCATTGCTAGCTACAACTCTCTATCGATGTCTCCCAAAGATCGTGGAAATTACCTTAACACCATTCAGGCATTAAATATGAAACCAAATGCCTTCTTACTAGGTGGCTTCAATTATTCAAGTATTACTTGGCACACTTACACCTTTAAAAACAGTTGCAATCATTTCCTAGATTTTGTTACTGCCAATACACTGGAGTAGATTGTAAAACTACCCAATAGAGGCTCTAGCATCCTTAACCTGGTCCTTACCAACATAGCCCCTGCCTGTATTCCAATCTGACCACAAAGTGGTACTCTATTTTGTCGAGCCTAGGTGTACTTCCTTATCAACCAATGAGACCATCTCTAGGGGCTTCTCCAGGGCAAACCTTCTTCAGCTTGTAGAAGACGTGCAAATTCCCCAGCAATCACTTGCAAGTAAACCCCACTGCGTTGGCTTCAGTATTCATCTCCCACTTTAACCAGCACCTAAACAGCTGCATACAAAAGAGTGTATCCATTTGCCTTAATTCAGAAATAAACTTCTCTGATAGAATTCCCATATAAATAAATTGTATAATGGAAGAAGAAAGAGAGGAAAAGTTGCAAGAGATTTCCATCCTTTTACCTCAAGACTACACTGAAACATACAAGCAAGTAACTTAAGGGCAATACTAGGAAATGTAAAGTAGAACATGAACTTAAGGTTGACACAGATACCAAAAGAAAAGCAGAAATATTTCTTCGTCTGTGTCAGAAAATTAAGGAATAATGCCAACAAAGCACCAAACACATCCATAATAATATTGCATGCTCTGATCCAAGGATATAGCCAATATATTAGCAGACAAATTTCATGTTAACTTTATTCCACCTACCCACATTGCTCCCCTCCCCCATTATCTTTCAAAATTAAGTTTGCTCTAAATTCACCTTAGAACAAATTTTAGAATTTATGTCAAAGGCTAAAATTAATACTTCCATGGGAGCAGGCAGCATGCCAGGCTACATTCTCATCAATGCCAAGCATGCACAGTCTGAGCCTCTTCTTAAATTGTTCAACCTCAGCCTGCCTATAGGATTTGTGCCTGATGCCAGGATAACAGCAGCTGTTACTCATCTACACAAGGGTGCCCCATGTACAGATGCAGGTAATTATAGACCCATTAGCCTCATCAGTCTTATAAGCAAAGCCATGGAGCGCATCATAGTAGAAGTCATTTATGCAGACATACAGTAGTTAACTTAACTGAACTAGACCTTACAGCGTTTGATGTTGTGAATGGTAGATCCCACCTCCTGAACCTAGACGCTTCTTTGAAAATGTTACAGAAGCTGTGGACAATGGTCACTTTGTGCATGCTGCTTATCTTGGATTTAGCTATAATTCACCTTGCTGGAATTATTGAAAAATTAGAAAAACTTAATGTAAACTCCTATGCTATCTGTTAGATTGAAAATTGGCTATCCAACAAATCCCCGGTTGTGAAACATGCTGGTACAATCTTTAAAAGTAAAATTATAATGTGTGGTGTGCCACAGGGAACCATTCTAAGTCCCCTTCTGATCGGCATTTATTTTGAAGACATCCAACATTATCTAAAACTAAATGCAAAAAAGTGCAGTAGTACTTGGCAAAAAAAAAATGCTCCTACCCTTAACTAGTCCTCTTCAGACAGAGAAAGTCATAAAAGGCATGGATTCTTATTTGAACAACTCCCTATCATTTGATCATCATGCTTCCACCATAGTCAGGAAATCCTTTTATTTGGCCCAGTTAATTACTAAGGGAATATCTTCAAAAGTCAAAGAAGTCATCTTACCAAAGTATTCTTCCCTTATCAGAGCCTTCATCGAATACAGTTCCAATTTTGATATTTAGAAATCAAAGCATATCACTCAGCTGCAAAGGCCTCCCAAAGATTTCAAATTAAGAAAATTAATGTCCTTAAATCATTGAATTATTTCAAAAGATTAGCACAATTATACTCAGTAGCCTATCAACTGCTCTGAGGCTACCTAGGCCTAGCTTGTTGAGCCATGGAAAACTTGATCCTATTTGATCACCTAATTCTTCACAAACCTGGAGCCTTTCCAAACATCTGCACTAGAAACCTAAACCTGCAAAAAACATAAACAAGATTATATGGAAGAATAGGTTCCCAACAGTGCATATTCCCAGCCTATGGGATAAGCTGCCACAACAGCTTAAACAAACTACTGTTTTGGCTAGCTTTAAGGCTAATATTGGTGAATGTGTGAGCAGACACAAATTTACACCAGGTTTATTATCTGCATCACTGCTCAATTTGGGAGGTATTCAATACTGAATGCTAGACAGGGGTGGCAAGAACTTTTGGGTCTGTCTGCTTGAAGGTGCATGTGGCTAGGCATCTTATGGTTCCTGTGATCACATCCCAAGTATTATTTATATGTCCCTATGTTCATATATAAACAAAGGTCCTACTGCCAGAACTGACTTTAAGAATTTATGATACAGGTAACTATCTGGGGAGGGGACCTACTTAATTCAGAGTATACATTTTGTATTTAATCTTAATCTGCTTCTAATTTGAGATGCACTTTTAAGAATAGCTGGCCAGACATTGTGTGATCCATAACACAATATGCAAACCATGTTTTGTTACATTATTTAACTGTTTTTCAAAAATGATCATATACAAATAAGAGTAACATAGATTGTAACAGTAACATACATCAACAACCAAAACAGAGATAATGAGCAATAGTCAGCATAACTCATTACACCCCGTTGGCTGTGTCAGAAAAGATAAGCTTTAAGGGATCTATGGAAGCCAACAAAGGGCAGCTTCTCCCAAACCACAAATGAGGTTTGATAGGCAAAGGAATGAACACCAAAGTTCTCAAGATGCACTCATAACATCATGAGCAGCTGCTGAGTTGCTGCATGTAGAACCTAGTTAGGGAGTCCAGCACCCTTAACTGCTTCAATAAGATGGACACGAGGCATGAGAGAAAGTCAGAAGGAAAATTGCATCTTCTTCTATAGCCCCGACAACATCTCTTATTAAACTTCTTGTGTGCAGCAGGGCTTGCACCAGTAACACCTGCATAGTCCTTGTCCATGCATACCATTCCAGTATTTTTACCATTTTAACAAAGAGAACAGTATGTATATCTGGCTAAGACATTTTACAGCTGTTGAATTTGGAAAGTAAAGTGGCAGGAAATAGCAGGAAGCTAATGACAGAGAAAGACATTGCTAGGATCTGATATAAGTCAAAGTCAAAGTAAAGTTTATTTACGTTCAAATCTACACTACAGTGTAGCTGAATGAAACTGTGTTGCTTCATTCCCAGTGCAAGGACATACATACAGAAAATATTATAGTAAAAGCAATTTGACATCACAAAAACATAACATATAAATAGAAATAGATAAAACAACATATAGATACTGCGCAATGTATATTGCACTTTCTTTAATTTCTCGCATAAGGATACAGGTGAAGAACAGACAGAATTGCGCATTCAGATATGGAAAATGACTATCTACATTGCACATGTATGAACTGAGCAAAATTTGTAAAATTAGTAGAATCTGATGAGCCTGTAATGTGTACTATTCCTGATTAGAGAGCCATACATATGCCTAGGTGATCAGTGTGGGATGAAGGAGCTGACTTTCTTCTGGTTCGCCTGTCAGCAGTGTTTAATGGATAAGGGGAAAAAACTGTTGTTCAGCCTGGAAGTCTTGCAGTGCATGCTTCTTTCTGTATCTTCTACCCAAGGAGAGTTGGGAGAACATGCCATTTGCAGGATGCTTAAGGTCACTGGTTATCTTTCTGGCTCTCCCTATACAGCGAGTCTCGTGCAAGTCTTCCAAGGATGTAAGTGAAGAACCAATGATTTTCTCTGCTGCCCTTACTAGTCACTTGAGACCCCTACGGTCAGAGGCATTACAACTGCCATACCAGAATATGATGTCATTGGTTAGGATGCTCTCGATGGTGCCCCTCTTGAATGCTTGGAGGATGGCCTGAGACAAGTTTGCTGTTGTCATTTTCCTTAAGAAGTGCAACTGTTGCTGCACATTTTTGACAGTGTAAATGATGTGCTCTCTCCAGGACAAGTTCTCTGAGATGTTATTCCCAGACATTTCATGCTCTTGAACCTCTCCACTGACACCCTTTTTATCTCTAGGAGTTTATCTGCATTCTGAGACCTTCTGAAGTCCACAGTCAGTTCTCTGGTTTTGCTGACATTCATTGCTAAGCTGTTATGTCACCAGCCTATTAGATGCTCCACCTCACTTCTGTAGACTGTTTCCTCTCCATTCCTGACCAGACCTATGACCGTGCTGTCATAGGTGAATTTGATGGTTATGTTGGGCTCCTGTCTGGCCATGCAGTCATGTTTCTGCAAAGTAAATAATAAGGGACTCAAGACACATCCCTGCGGTAACCCTGTGTTCAGAGTTATGCTTCCAGAACTGTCACCCACACAAACCTTTTGAGGCCTGTCCACGAGGAAATGTAGGATCCAATTGCATAATGGGGTGTTGATGTCCAGCTGTACTAGTTTCTTTACTAGATTCTGAAGGATGACAGTGCTGAAGGCAGAACTGAAGTTGATGAATAGCATTCTGGCATAGCAGTTCTTACCTTCCAAGTAGATCAAGGTTTCAAGAAGTACTAGAGAGATGGCATCTGCTGTGCAGTGGTTCAGCCTTTATGCAAACTGCAGTATGTCCAGAGTTGCTGGTATGCTTGAGGTTATGTGTTTATTAGCCTTTTGAAACACTTTAGCAATGTCGAAGTCAGAGCAACTGCTCAATAGTCATTTTGACTTGTTGGCTGTGGGTTCTTGGGTAACAGAATGATGAAGCACCTTGGTACACTAGCTAGTTGCAACGAAGTGTTGAAAATGTCTGTGAGCACTGATGCTAATTCTGACACACAGTCTTTCAGTACCCTGCCCATAATGTTATCAGGGCCAGTTGCTTTTCCTGGGTTGGCACGTGTCAAGGTTCTTAGGATATCTATTGTGTTTAGGAAAAACACTACTTCATCCTTACCAACAGGGAGTTTTTTTGCCACTGTTTTGCTATTGACATCAAACTTGCTGAAAAAGTTATTCAGCTCATTCAAGAATGCACTGCTGTCATCACAAAAGGCTGATGTAGGTTTGTAGTCAGTTATGGTTTGTATGCCCTTCACAATATGCAAGTGATTCTTTAAGTTCAACAGTATATGCCTTCACTGACTTCAAGGAAAATAATTGTACTTATGTCTAATCCCGTAATGATACATTGTAGGCTGTTAGTGTTGCAGATGCCTATGATGAATGATGTTGACAGATATCGGAGACCAGAGTTTGATATAGTCTAGACAGGCACTGAGAGAAGTCTGACAAGTGTAGAGGGAAGGAGAAAGAAGACTACACTACCAAAGTTATACTGCGTGAATGAATACACATTCATGAGTATTAATAGAAAGAAATGAACTCTCCCCCTAAAGTAAGTTTTTGGTATTTACTCTGACTGTATTTTTCAGATTTAAGTTACTGTGTCTCAGGTGATCTGTTTATATAGGTTTATAGGTTCATAGGTTCATAGGTTTATACTAGGCTATCTGCCCTAGGGCATTTATAAGCCTAGCCAGAGTTGTGTGGCTTTCACCACCCCTTAGGTTGAAGAATACTATACCCATTAGTTTGCCGTGCCTCTGTCCAGCAGTGATACAGAGATGATCCCCGGGGTAAACCTATGATCTCCCATCCACTGGTCAAGATTCCTCTTGAACAGAGCCAGCGAGGTGCTCTGTATCACATGGACCGGGATTCTGTTCCACAGCATAGGGAGTCTCTGGGTGATGAATCTGTCCCTCCAGCATGTCCTATTTATATCCGTGTTGAGGTTTAAGTCTCTTGCTCTTGTGGCTCTGGTGGATTTGGATTTTTTGAGGTGGAGCATGTCCATTAATTCCGGGTTAGACATGGCCTTGTATGTCAGGCACAGGTCACCTCTGAGCAGACAGTATGCGACTGAATAGAGCTGGAGTTTCTTCAGTCGGGCAGCATATGGCATATTTGTGAGCCCCTTTATCCTTTTGGTGAGGAACTTTTGGGGTCTTTTCAATTGCTGCAGGTGTCGGGTAAGATACATTCCGAATGGGGCATTGTACTCAATCATTGGTCTGATAAGTGAAGAGTACAGGGGAACAATGACCTCCCTTGATCTGGATGTGAATCCCTTCATAATCAGGTGGGCAATGTAGAAGGTCCTCCTAACCACTTTGGCAATGTGAGTGTCAAAAGAAAGGTTACTGTCAACTTGGGTCCCCAGGTCCCTGATAACCTCTTCTGTGCTTAATGGATTGCCACCTATGTGGTAACTTGGGGTTACCTTGTTTTACCAAAGGGTATGACTATACATTTTTGGCATTTAGCTTAAGGCCATGGCTCTGGCACCAGTTATCCATTTCTATGAGACCTCTCTGAAGGATATCTGTGTCTGATGGATTTTCAACTATGGCGCCCAGTTTGCAGTCATTTGCAAACTTTGTCAGCCACAATCCTCCTATGTTTGCCTGCACTTCTGAAAAGTAGATGCCGAACAAGAGGGGGCCCAGGACTGAGCCCTGTGGGACACCGCTTGTGACCGGCTTGGAGTCTGACATGGCACCAGCAACTCTAACCCTGTGGGTTCTGTCCTTGAGCCAGTTTGCAACCCATCTTGTGACATATGGGTTTACATTTAAGTTGGTGAGCTTTTCTATGATACCCGAGTGGGGTATTGTGTCGAAAGCTTTTGCAAGGTCAAGGTAGGCTGTATGGACTGCCTTTCCCTCATCAATGGCCTTGGTGACTGTTTCAAAAAAGTCGACCAAGTTCAAGAGGCATGATCTGCCCTTGACAAAGCCGAATTGGGTAGGATCCAATGTCTGTAGGTCCCCTATGTCTTTATTTATGAGTTCCATTATGATCCTCGACCAGGCTTGTTAAGCTTATGGTGCGGTAATTACCAGGGTCCGTAGAAGCACCGCCTTTGTGGAGTGGGACCACAGTTGCCGTACGCCACTCTTTGGGTACATATCCTGTGGTAAGGCTAAGATTAAACAGCAGGCTTATGTGTGGGTTTAATTCCTCATTGAGTTTGTGTAGCACACAGCCGGGGACACCATCCGGTCCCATTGATGCTGTGTTTTTAGCTTTAGAGAGAGCAGCTCTCACCTGGGCATTTGAGATGATTGGGAGGCTACACTCTGCTGGGATAGATATTTCTCCTTTTGGGGGGGGGAGAAATTTTCACTGAACCTGTCTGCCAGTATGTTTGCAATGTCTGTGGGTTCAGTGATTTTTGTATCATTTTGGACTAATTCTGAGCATATCTGGGAGTTTCCACCCAGATTTCTAACATAGCTAAAGAAGGCCTTATGATTGTCTTTTGAGTCCTTGGCGATTTTTCTCTCAAAGTTGGCCTTGGATGATTTTATGAGTGATCATTGTTTTTTACTAGTATTGATCAGAGATGTCTTCCCTGTTAGGGATTTTGCTCTATCTTGTAGTAGCTTTCTCCTCTTGTTGTAAAGTTTGTTTATGGCTGGGGTCCACCAGATCGGGCGCTTGCCTTTGGTGGAAAGGGTCTTGATTTTATTTAGGATTGCTTGATCCATGCAATCCTGGAGGTGCTCGTAGAAAGCATTTGTAAGGGATTCAGCAGCATGGGTTGTGGTTTCCAATGGCTCAGGGGCCTTGAAGGATACCACACCAGTCTTAAGAAGTGTGAAATTGGCTTTTGAGAAGTTCTTCACTGTGGTCTTTTTTGTTGGGGGTGGGGGCGGGATGTGGATCTCCAGTGAGATTAGTTTATGGTCTGATCTCACCAATGAGGGATATACTTCTGGTGTGGAGCATTTTGTCCCCATGTTTGTGATGATCAGGTCTAGTATATTTTCACCTCTTGTGGGAATGGTGACAAGTTGTTCCATAGCATTTGAGTTTATGAACTCCAGGAACCTTTGGGCTAGGGTATTGGGGCTTGAGTAATGTTCCCAGTCTATGTTTGGGTAGTTGAAGTCACCCAATATGATGGTGTTTGGAGAGACATTTATACTCTCCAGTGTCTTCAGGAAGGCTGTGTGGGGTTCCTGAGTTTGAGAGGGTGGCCTGTAACATGCTACAAACTGTAGAGCAGTTTTGCCTATGGTTAATTACACCTGAATGGTCTCTGATGCTTCGTGAGTTGCCACCAGCCTGGAGGTGTGGGTATCCTTGATGAATATGGATACACCCCCTCCTTTTGTGGTACGGTCCGGGTTTTGGGGCTGGAACGCATGATATGAGGTAAAACCTGATAGTGCCGGGGTGCTCTCAGGAGCCTTGAACCAGGTTTCAGTCACAGCACAGACATCGATGTTCTCCATACTGAGGAGGGCTTCGAGGGCATGCATCTTGAGATTTAGACTTCTGGCATTGAGCAGCATTACCCTTAGTTTTTTTCCATTATTGTTTTCTAGGGTTATAGGTTCATAGATAAGTACTATGTTCATAGATAAGTACTATGTTAGCTGCCCTTGAAGGCTATTTTAAAGCTAGCAATTTCCACTTTTGTTGCTCAAATCAACCTATCATATTTGGTCTTAGACTGGCCTTATCCATTTCATAGTCAATAAGTATATATTACCTCTAATGAGAATGACTGGGATCATACCATGCATAATCCGAGGGGACCCATGCATGGGACAAAGCATTTAAAAGCTGCCTCTGTGCATTAGTTGTACAGGGTGCACTCCTGGCATAAATTTCTCATCTATAGATCCAAGTTATGCTTGAATATGGATAGGAATAACCTTTGTTTTACATTGATGGGGAGTCTGCTCCAGATCAGCGCTGTATCCTCTGCAAGATATACTTGTCCATACAAACCATTCTATTGATGTTGCAGAAGTGGTTTAAATCCCTGAGCTGAGTATTTCAGATGTCACTTGACATGCTGATTTGAAAGTAAGTTCATTAGTACGGGGTCAGAGGATGCCTTGTATGTCAGATACAGGTTACATCTTAGAGGCACTCCAGGGAGCTTAAAGTATACAGTAGTTGTTTATTGGCCAGAGGGCACAGGAGTTAGTTTTCAGCTTTTTCTTCTCTGCTATAAATTAGAAACATCTTTGCAGTGCTGCTCATCTCTCAATGGTGACTAGCAGTGCCCTGTACAGTAGCAAAACTATAAAGTTAGTTATTTAGGACTTTAACACATAACACAGAAAGGCTTTGCATGAAGCTAACCTTAGGGCTGCTAGATAGTGTCATACACCACTAAGAATATAGCACCAACATCTAGCCTTCACCACAGACACCACTCTGGTGACCCCTATAAAAACCAAGACACTAAACTATAATAGTTTAATCCTAATACAGGTCCTGACAACATGGATTTGCAATTTCCTAATGTCTCTGTGGCCAACTTGGCATATATATGGGCATCCTGAGACAATGCAGCAAATGTCTCTTGTACTCAGACAACTTTTAAATCTTTAAAAAAACTAACATAGTATGCAAGAAATCTACAAACATAACATGACTTCCTTGGAAGCAAAAAAAAAAATCACTTATAAACAAGGTTGTCAAAAACACACATACTACATCCTTAATGCATAACACTCACTGTATACATAAACCTTCTTATGCCGAGGCACTTAAATGAAACATCTCCAAACCTCAAAGACCTCATAAGCCATCAAACTGCAACACCTTTCCTTAACAATCACTAAACACACACCAAAAGTATCACCTAACAGTACACATAAGACTACACCCAATGATCCCCCAAGAACAAAACCCATAAGGCAAGAAAACACTTTACTGAGTATTATTGTCATAGGATATTCTATTGTATGGAACACAGATACTCCTGTCAGCACAATGGACAAAGATAAGATGCCTATCTGCAGCTAGCATCTGCAGTATCACACACACATTCAGATCACTGCACCACAGGTACCAGTATGATTCTATCATAGTTCATGTGGGTGTAAATTACACGAGGCATGCCTCACTTGACTATATGAAAAGAGACATTATGTATCTCTTTGAATATGTGTCACAGATAGGTGCATGCCTTGCATGGAGCAGCACTCTATCTCCACCAAGGATGATGCCATGGTATGAAGAGAAAATGATTTGTTGTAATAATTGGCTTAGTTTCTGGTATCACACCTAGAAAATCCAATATCTATCAGCATGAGAGGACATGGTTTACAGACCACTTTTTTTTTTGCCAAGGATGGTCTGCACTTGTGCCCCCCTGGGCTTTTGGATATTGACTTAAATTTTATCCATCTCCTTACGGCCTTTTTTAGGCAATGTCAAAATTTTAAAAAAGTGCCAACATAGCAAACAACAAAAAAAAAAAAAAAAAAAAGAAAGAAAGAAAGAAAAAACCTCAAAGCATCATCAGGTGTTACTGGTTGGGTTATTGCTGAAAGCAGTGCAGCAAAACCTCAAAAAAGCAATTTCATTTGTTGCAACTCGCAAAATATCGCCCCCTTTTTAACCCATGGTAGTGCTTGTTTAGGTGGTAGAGCGGTCAGAAATGTCGAATTTGGCGATTTTTACAACATTCCAACCATTTGGCATTACGAAATTTGTGGATAAAACTCGGTGTACTGCATGATCGAGCAATGTGCACTCGACTAAATGAATGTAAACCGGTGTTACTGCTTAATGCTAGAAACCTAAATAGGAAACTCCACATCCTACATGCTCTCTTTACTTTAGAGGATGACATCTGTGCTGTTGAGGAAATTTAGTTTAAAGCTACAGAAAATACTTCAGCAGTGGAAGGCCATTGTACCATACACACACTTACACTAACAGCAGCACAGACAGAGGCTAAAGGTGGTGGTGACTCAATCTTTGTTAGCAGCAAACACAACTCTAGGTTGGTTAAATAACATGATGCCTTGGAGTTCATCCATGTCCAAGTCTACATAGACAAGGTTCCCTACCATGTACTGGTCATCTACAAGTCACCATCTATGACCCATGAAGCTCACAAGTCATACCTACATCTGTTAGAGGCACTCACATACCTCTCAACCTGGAAACATCAAAATCTTGACAAAGGCCCATGAAAAATAGGTACAAATCTGTACGCTGATTAATATAAAATGTGCGTACATAATTATGCAGCCCAACCTACTCCACTGGAATTGTGGGATACCAACTTCCAAACACAAACTGAAGTACAGATAACCAAAATATGGCCCCAGATGAGTCCCACTGCAGTCATTCCAATGTCCCATTACTTGGCTATTTCACCCCATTTACCACAAACACTGTAATGTGCATACTGCTTTACTTCTACAATGATTATTTGGATTTTATTTTGCATTTTATAGCACAAACACTAATAGACATCTGCTAAACAAAGCAATACAGTCTCACAATGAAAATAGACTTTGGATTAAAACTTCTCTGCCCTTGAAACTCACATTCATTGAAACAGCATTCAAATCCACATCCAAAGAAAAGGCATCTGGCCAGTGGCGGAGGTTAAAGACTATTTTGAATCATAGGCCCCTTGCACATGAAACATACATGTATTCTTTGATACAGCTTCCTGACTGTATTAAATTATATTCCTATAATAATATAGCACGCATATGACAGCGTGTTTTAAATTTATTGTTTTGAACATTTTTCCAGTAAGCAATGAAAAAAATGCATGAATCAGTAATGATAAAACTGCCCAATTCAGAACATTTCCATCATAAAAGTCTACTCAAACTTCTACAATCCACCAGTATCAGTAAATATGCACAATCTCTGCAGAAGTAAAAGTCATCTGAAGAATTCCACATTAAAGAGATCTGTAACTAATAAAGAGGTTGCTGCTAGCAAACAACTTCATATGCCATTGTTTCATTTGCTAGTAAAATGCCTGTTGCCCTTGAAGAATAAATTGCCTATGTTACATTAAAAAAATGATGTTAGCAATATTTCAATAGGGAATGGATGGCAAACTGATAGGTTTATCGTTACTATCTCCACCAAAGGAGGACATTCTCAGGACTGCAGCATTCACCCCCTTTAAAAGTACAATGCAGTACAGTATCAGCAATCCATCTACATACTGTTGGAGTAGAAATCACAGCCTTCTGCAGGCAAAAGCATGTATACTACCTGTTGTACTACTTACTAACAATGCACGTAAACTTTGCATAAGCAGCACTAAACTTCTCTTTCCCTGAAGAACTGTGCAGCACAAGAAATCAGGAAAAAAACAACATTTATTGGGGGTGGGCAAAGGCCCAAAACCGGACACATTTTGAACATAGCTTGTATAATCTTAGAAAGTTGCTAGAATAAAATGTTGTGTTACCATGTGTTTCCTGAAAGATAAGAAGACAAGCATAAATGGCTGTCATTATTTAATGAATTCAGTTCTCACTGATTTGCCAGAAAACCATAAATTTTATTTAACATTTGTTTATTGGGAAAGTCCGACATGGAACAAAGTCAATTTTCAGCAGATGCCTGGGGAGAAATACTCCAGATGCCTGTCTTCGTATCATGGAAAGAAACCAGAGCACACTCATACAAACACAGAGAGGACATGCAGATGCTGCACAGAAGGCACTTTAGCTGAGAAATGAACCAGAGAACCTCTTGCTGTGAGGCAACAACATTACCACTTTGCCATCCAAATCTTAAGAGGAACTGACCAAAAAGTATGAACCCAACATTCCAGACATTCTGTGAAAATGTGTACAGTTTAGAGCTATAACTCCTTCAATCAGCAGTGGTGGTGTGGGTAGAGAACTTAGGCTCTTGCTTCTCATATCTAAGGTACAGGGTTTGAGCCTGAGTAACCCTAATACATACACACACACACACACACACACACACACACACACACACACACACACACACACACACACACACACACACACACACAAAGCAGAACTGTTGAATAAATCACACATACACCTCCCTACCTAATAGCAGAACTGTTGAATAAATTGGCACCCCCCTAAGCAGCAAAGTGGACTACAAAATGAACTGTTGAATACACACACACACCCAAATGGTTGAATACACAGTATCTCAAAATGCACAAGAATGCAGTGATAAATTGAACTGGCAGGATGAATTAGAGGCTGGCTGGATAAACTTAAAGAACAAACTTTTAGACCTGCAAGTTGAATGAATTAGAGCGGTGAGTTAACTGAATGAACTTACAGTTTGAACACAGTGATAAACTAGGCTGGTGGAGTTATAATTGAAATGTAGATTGATGCACACAGTTCTTGGCTGGCACACAAAATAAATTTGCACAACGTGGAGTAACAAAGCAAATGGAAATGCAGTTAATGCACACAACAGTTCTTGGGCACACAAAACTGACTTGCACAATGTGGAGTTATAATAGAAATGCAGTTAATGCACACAGTATCATGGCTGGCCAGTAGACAAATAAAATAATGTAGTACAGTCGCATGTTGTTCTTACCTGGAGGACTCATTATGCCCCCCGCCATCACTGTTATATTCCCTATCTGAGTAAAACAGGTACTAGTTGATGTCATCATGCACGCCCCTATAGGCTGGTGATGCATGGTGACAATTTAAAGTGGTAACTGGTAATAAAAAAAATGGGAAATTCGGAAATTAAGGGGGTCACTTGGGAATTCATGGCACCCCAATATCTTGGCCTCAAAACTGGTAAATACCGAGGAATTCAGTATGGTTGAGAGGTATGGGCACTCACAATCCAACAAAATACCCTGTTTATGGGGGACTTAAACTACTGCTCTATAGATTGGGAAATGTACACTGCCTATAACTCACAGGCACAGCATTTTCTGGACCTCATCATCACAAACTTACTGGACCAGATAGTGCACCACAGGATTAAACATATTGGACCCCCCCACCCCATGTCGCATCCTCATTGGTGAAGTCGGACTACATGCTGTCTCCCTCAAAATAAAACTCAACCTAGAAAACCCAGCTAAACACATAATAGTTAGGAAGTATACTAAAGCAAACTGCATCCTATCAAGCGATGATTTGTCAAAATTAACTTCTTCCCCAAACCACGAGAATGCAGCTACCTATGCAGCATTATTTATAGAAACCCTTTGCAAACATGAAAATAGCTGCAATTTGGCTGATGTAGCTACCAGAAGTAAATCCAGATCAAACACCAAAAACAATCCAGATCAAACACCAAAAACAATTCACACTGGTGGAATCCTTCCCTTAACAGGCTATATAACAAAAGAAAAAAAATCATGGGCAAATTCAGAAAGAGCAACTCTCATAGAGAC
Organism: Protopterus annectens; assembly: GCF_019279795.1. Classification (NCBI taxonomy): domain Eukaryota; kingdom Metazoa; phylum Chordata; order Ceratodontiformes; family Protopteridae; genus Protopterus; species Protopterus annectens. The sequence continues at coordinate 301,307,639 of NC_056730.1, read as the reverse complement.
AAAAGCTCTCAGATTCAACAAGAAATTAAGAGGTCTAATAAAATCCAGCAAGGCCAATTACAAGGTCAGGATAACCTCCCTAGCTGTGAATAATCACAAGGCCTTCTTCAGCTATGTCAGAAATATTAAAGGTAATACTCAGTAATGTGCAGAACTGGTATTAAATGGCACAACCTTTACTGACCAGGGTGACATAGCAAATCTACTGGTTGATAAATTGAATTCTAACTTCACCTCCAATACCACCGCCACTATTCCCTGTGAAATTCCTTTGGGTATATCGTCCCCAACTACCAACAGGGAGCAGGTCCTGTAGGTGCTCACTAAGGAAAAAACACTCTTCAATGGACCCTGGCAGCCTTCCTGGTTGCCTCCCAAATAGCTTAAAGCATGAGCTAGTAGGACCATTTGAGGCACTCTTCATCTACAGTCTGAAAACAGGTTACATGCCAGGTGAATGGAGGGCCACAATTTAAACCTTCTTCATAAAGGTGGACCATCAACTGACCCCAGGAACTAATATGCAAAGCCATGGAATGAATTATCATAGAAAAGATCAATGATATCGGCAACCTACTCATCCCAGTTTGGCTTTGTTAAGGGAAGAAAAAATCCCAAAGGCAGTCAACGAATGTAGAAACAGCTTGAAGTATGACTGTAGACTGTATACAAGTACTCAAAAGGTGCAACCACCACTTTAATACATAAAACAATAAAAACTGGTTAGCGCTTTTGTTTCACAATGTGTAAAACTTCATCAGACAAACAAAGTTCACAAATGTAACTTCCTTTAAGGTTTACCATCCATTCTCATTGGTTGCCACAAATTGATGCTGAATTTGAAATAACTCACACATTAACTAATTGAGTGCTGTAAGGGAACCACTACACAATGAATCCATACACTTACTTCACATTAGAAAAACACAAAGAGTTAATAAAATGTTGCATGCACTAATGCATAATTAGATTACTCTTTAAAAACAAGCTATGTAAGCAAAAACATAATTTTAACTTTCTCATAATTATTGCTTATACTTTTGTATAATCTATTTATGACCTATGTATTTTTCATATGTGTATATATATCTATATATATACTATGTGTTCACTTGGACTTTTTTTCCCTTCCAGTGCTTCTAACTTCAAAATGGGGGAGATGGAGCTTCTCTCATTTATACCTGGCCAGCTGTCAACCTGTAGGCGAATCTGCCATTTATGTTTACTGATTTCTAACATCAATGCCCATGGTTTATTGTCGTCAATATTTACATGATCTATAGCCAGAGACTTAAAGAATATGCTAATGGGCTTGCCTACCCTAAACCACCTGGCTCTCAGTATAAAAGTAAGCATTTCAATACTAGTGAAAACAGCCATCCCTATGACGGCAACTACAATACTGAACCACCATTGGAAGTTGAAATAGAAGAAGGTGGATAGCCCCATAATTTTGACTCAGAGTACCGTGATTTATGAAGGTCTGAGGGAATTAAGAACAAATATCACTCTCAGGGCAAGCAGGGTGCACAGGGGGTGTTCCAAGGTATGTTTTTTCAAAGAGCCAGGCCTGAGACGAAAAATTGGAGGACATAATGCAAACACTGGAGGCATCCAGTGATTCAATAGAACTTCATGCATTGTACAATGAGAATGAAACACGCCATGGACCAAGTGAAAATGGTTCCTGTTCCATCATTTGTAACACACAAAAGGACTTTAAAGTTTATAATTATTCTGAAGTCATAATTAACACTGAGGCAGCTGACTTTTTATTTAAAGGCATGACTTTTGTACCAAAAAAATTTTTTGATTTCACAACCACAATTATTGACTTGAAGTTGTTTTTAAGGAAAGTTAATTTTGCTCTATTGTATGAACATAATTTGCAAAGAGTGTTTGATAATATATGGAATATCAGTTCTACTTATAACCCACCACTACACCCCAAACTTGTCACATATGAAAGGTTATGTGAATTAGATATTAAGAACTTACACAATAGTAGGAGAAGACATTTAAAGGTCAATTTAAATGAAAGTGAACAAGCCATTTTGGAACTCCTGCAAAATGAGAGAATAATAGTGATGAAACCTGACAAGGGGGGTGGGGTGATAGTTACGAGTGTGGAAATGTATCAGAACAAAATGTATGATGTTTTAAGTACTGACACATACAAAGAAGTCACACGGAATGAGTTAAATGGGGGATATAAAAGGATTCATTCACAAATAACAGACATGTTCCTTGAAAGGAGAATAGATACTCACCTGTTTAATTACTTATATATAATTACATCCAGAATATCGGTGTTTTTTGGTATTCCCAAAATCCACAAGAGCTTGGACAACCTCCCAATGAGACCAGTGGCGGATGGCAGGAATTCCATAATGTCAGCATGTGCCCAGTATGTGGATTATGAATTGAAAAATTCATAGCAAAGGAATCACAGATCTGTAAAGATACATGGAGCTTTTTAGCCCAGGTAAACAAAATTTCTTATGACGCCAATGACATCCTACTTACCATACATGTCAAAGATGTTTATACGGTCATCTCATAAGATGTAGGTCTGGATTAGGTTAGTGAGATGCTGTTAAAACATAAAGTGGCTCATGAGACTAGTAGGCTTATCGTGCAACTTCTAGAATTAGTTCTCATTAACAACTACACCTCCTTTGACAACAACTTTTATTTACAGTGTAAGGGTACAGCCATGGGGTCACCATGTGGCGGAGCTTTTGCAAATGTTGCCATGGCTTACTGGGAGAGGCAATTTGTGTTTTCATCTAATTTTTACCCCCATATTAAGCTTTATCAGCAATTCCCGGACGGCATCTGCGTCATATGGAAAGGGCCAGTCATAGAGTTGGAAAGCTTTTTGAATTATATCAATGAGACTACAGCTTTCTTGTAGTTTACCTTTGATTATAGCACCCATTCCATCCATTACCTTGACATTTGCCTTCTTAAAGATACCACTAACACCAGATATATTGCTAAGATTCATAGGAAAGTGGCATACTCCAATTCCTTTTTGCACTTCAACAGTTTGCACCCTTACCATCAAAAGAGGTCGGTTGTGAAGGAGCACCTTGTCAGAGTGGCCCGAATGGTCACCACACACAATGACTTTATTGAAGAGGTTAACACCTTGTGGTCTATAGACTCAAAGCAAACAAACAAAACTAGATAACCACACAACTCCACCACTGGCACTGGAAAGACGAATAGCCACCTGTGTTCACTGGAAAGACGAATAGCCACCTGTGTTCACTGGAAAGACAAATAGCCACAGGTGGCTATTCGTCTTTCCAGTGCCAGTGGTGAACCTTGTGGTCTATGTTTCTTAGTAGGGCCTATCCGTTTGATCTTGTGGATGAATTAATCTCAGAGGTTACTATAAAAAGACTAAAGGGCCATTTCCATCCTATTTTAAGCCACTGTGGCACCGCTGAGCAGTTTGTAGATCAGCTGCATGAGATAATATGCAATGAGGACAGAACCCAGAGTCGATTGGAAAATGAAAAAGAAGGGGTAACATCTGAATTTTCAAAAGCCTTGGTTTTGACCTTTAACCAGGACACTGCCATGTTAAGGAACATTTTTGAAAAGAACTGGCCTATGCTATTAGAGGATTCAAAAATAAGACACAGAATAGGGGAAAATGTAAATATTGCATATAGAAAGGGGCCAAATTTTAAGGATTTTCTGAGGACAAAATGGAGACTAGAAATAAAATGCAAACAAGGAATGTTTAAGTGTGGATCCTGCACATGGTGTAATAAAATTCAAGTGTTGAACAGCTTTACTGTTAGGAATAACACATATTATCTTAGGAACAGATGTATTTGCACTTCTAAAGCAGTAGAATACCTAGCCTCAGGTAAATCCAGCCCGTGTTTCTATATAGGAAATATGGAGAGAAGGCTCTCTCAGAGAATATATGATCATGAGTATGCCATTAAAAAACATAACACAAACAATGCTCTAGCAAAGCATATCACCAACAATGAAGGGCATGTTTTCCATTACATGGCTATAGATCATATCATTATTGATGAAAGTAAACCATGGGCACTGATGTTAGAAATAAGTGAACTTAAATGGCAGATTCACCTACAGGCTGACGGCTGACCAGGTATACATGAGAGAAGTTCCATCTCCCCCATTTTGAAGTTAAAAGCACCGGAAAGGAAAAAAGTCCAAGTGAACACATAGTAATGGGGATATATATATATATATGAATATATATATATATATATATATATATATATATATATATATATATATATATGGATCTACCTGACTACATCGACAGTTCACAACACCGACAACGACTCAGAAGATCGACAAGTCAGAAGACCGCCAGAGGAAAACACCGACGCTGAGAACACTGAGATGGGGAAAGGATGTGTAAGTATGCGGGAGTGACGGCCGTTAGGGTGCGAGTAAGGTAAGTGTGCGATGTTGACGGTCTGTAGGGATAGGGGTGGGATAAGTGAGTTAGGGTTAGGGCGCGTGTTAGGTAAGGGTGCGAGTAAGGTAAGTGTGCGATGTTGACGGTCTGTAGGGATAGGGGTGGGATAAGTGAGTTAGGGTTAGGGTGCTCGTTAGGTAAGGGTGCAGTAGTGATATTTTTTGGGTTAGGGGCGGGTTAAGTGAGTTAGGGTTAGGGCGCGGGTTAGGTGAGTGTGCGATAGTGACAGACCTTAGGGTTAGGGTTTCGGTTAGGGTTGTAGATAGTTGTGTATGTAAGGGTTAGTGTTGGTTTGTAAGGATTTTGGTATGCTTGTGTTGTGTGTGTGGGTTTTGGACAGGGGATTTGTTTTGTTTGTTGTTATGATGTGTCGAGTGTATGAGGTGTCGTGTTTGTGAACTGTCGATTATGTGGTGTCGGTGAAGTCGTTGTCGGTGTTGTGAACTGTTGATGTAGTCGGGTAGATCCATATATATATATATATATATATATATATATATATATATATTTTATATATACATATATACATATGGAAAATGCATAGGTCATAAATAAATTATACAAAAGTGTAAGCAATAATTATGAGAAAGTTAAAAATATGTTTTTGCTTATATAGCTTGTTTTTAAAGAGTAATTTAATTATGCATTAGTGCATGCAACATTTTAGCAACTCATTGGGCCGGATTCACGAAGGCTTGCATGGAGTCTAAGAGTAGAGTAAGGCTCCATGCAGCCAACATGTCTGCCGAGTGATCCAGGAACAGTCGGCAGAGGCGTGCAAGAGAGCTCCTAAAACGACTCTTACATGGACAGGGCTAGGTTATGCAAATTACCTCATTTGCTGCCGAAAGCTATGCAAATGAGGTAAATCTGTGATCCAGGAAACCCTAACCTGTCCGAGTAAGAGTAATGTTATTTGCAGAAATGTACTCTATTGTCAACTGAGTACCATTCTGCAAATAGCAAAACGGAGCCGTGACTGCTCCAAATAAAGGATGCATCCAGTTGAGGAAGCATGCCAATGGCCAAATATACGGCCATTGGCAATTTTTCCCATTGCAAAATAAAAAAAAAACATTTTTTTACCTTGATCTCCAAAGTTTAAGGGTAACACAGTGCCGCACAAAAGTGCTGTGCTCTAAAAACCATGAAAAAAAAATAAAAGCCGCAAATAGGGATTTTATTCAAAATATTCAACTGCCATGCAAGAGAATGGCAGGCTGAAGACAACATGGCTACTTAGTAGAGGTTGTTAAGGGGGGAAGCTCAGTCTAAGAGATGTAACCAAGCATTAGTAGGCAATCCTATGCAAATGAGGGTGGGGATAGTGAATCCCAATTTTACATGGCAAATGAGCAAAGTCTGTGGAGTGTAAGAGTAGGAAAAGGGGAGTGTCAGAGTAGAAAATAGGTGACATCATGAGGGGGGTATGTATGAAAGAATGTAAGCTCACTGGAGCAGAGTGGCATGTGTTTGCTGTCAGTTACTCATCACTGGAAGAGATGTGTCAACAGGTATCCTAGCTAAAGCCAAGAAATTGAAGGTGTATGCCGTGGATAACACTAAAGTTTCTTGTTGAAGTGCCTGCAATGTGTTTGTGTGTGGGTGCACGCCTGTAAATCCGAGTAAGACTGTGTGTACATGTGTACGCCTGTGTGCACGCATTTAAGCTGGAGTAAGTATGTGTAAGGTTGTTGAAATCTATGTAAGCGCATTTGCACCTGTGTGCACATGTACAAGCAGGAGTCAGCAAGTGTTAGGCCGTGTAAGCATGTGTGCGCGTGTGAGCTGATGTGCACTTGTTTGAGCGGCGCTGCCCCCTGTGGCAACAGATAGAGAAAAGGAAGCACAACAAATAGTCAGAAGTTAACCAAGGAGAACTAGCAGAGCTAGCAGGTGAAAACAATCAGAATCAGGCAATTGCACAGGCAAGTCACAAGCCCAGCCCAGCACTTAAAACTCTGCAAACAACTTTCCACCATTCTTTCCTCAGAGACACTGCAACACTGCAGTAAACTAAGAGAAGTAAAAACTTAAAAAGCTTTACTGAGACATAAAAATGTTAGGGGCTGCCATTGCTGTTATAAGGCGACATATGCAACATGCTGAGGATGGTGACAATGCGAATGCTGCTGAGCAACCCACAGTGAGGAGACGGAGAAGAGTGTACAGGCCCAGGGTAACCTACCAGGGGCTACATGAGCTGGAGATGGAGCGCTATAGAGTGGACAGAGACCTCATGCAGCAAATTGTTGAGCTGTGCAGGCCACGCCTCACACACAGAACCAACAGAGGGGAACCCATCACAGTGGAAACCAAGGTATGTGTTGGCCTAAGAATACTAGCAACAGGTACCTTCGAGAGAACAACTGGTGATATGATTGGGATTTCACAGGCATCAGCATCCAGGGTACTGCACCAGTTCCTGAATGCCATGTCAGCACATGTTGGTGATCATGTATATTTCCCCAATTCCTGTAAGGTATTGGCCAGCAATATGCGTCTTTTCCAGCAAATAGTGGAATACCCTGAGGTAGTGGGTGCAATAGACTGCACGCACATATGCATCAAGCCACCAGCCGGTGAGTGGGATAGGGCCTACTTTAACCACAAGGGCTTCCCCTCCATCAACTGCCAGGTCATGTGTGATGCCCAGGGCATAATACTGAATGGGTGTGCTGGCTGCCCTGGAAGCTACCATGATTCCCATATCTGGCATCTGACACAGCTGTACTAGACATTTGCCAATGGGGACATCCCTCATGGTCACCTAGTGGGGGATGCTGGATATGCACTGGAGCCGTGGCTGATGACACCCATCACAAATGCACACACACACCTGAACAGGAACGCCATAATGAGGCACATGCACAAACACGAAATGTAATTGAGCCTGTGTTTGGGCTGGTTCAGTCATGGTTCCGGTGCCTGGACACATCTGGTGGAGCCTTGCAGTAATCACCAACTACATGTACCCAAATTGTCATGGTATGTGCTATGCTACATAATATGATCCTGTGAAAACAGCTGCAGCAGGAGCTGCAGCAGGAGCAGCATAGGACCGGGCCAAACAGCCCCCCACCATTGCCAAGGCCATAACAGGCAGAGTGTGACTCGGAGGAGGAACAACCTGAGCCTGCCCCAGTAGGCAGAAGGAGGCATGCCCAGTATGCTTTGGCCTTGGCAAAGAGGCAACGCATAGCACATACACTGGCTACGTAGGAACCCTGGAAATGATACCTCTCTCTGACTTGCACATATAGTAAAAGGGATGCCTAACTTGACACTACCTGTTTTTAATCATGTATAGGGAGTGTACTATGTGCATCCAACATAGGCAGCCCTGCAGCACCACCTGAGGCATGATTGCCATGTTTTAAGCCAAGTGCAAAAGAACAAACAAGCAAAACCAAAACGTAAGGTGCGAGTACCAATCCAAGACACACCGAAAGATTCCACAAAAATACTCCAAAGATCTTGAACGCCAATTTATTTTAAAATAAAATGCGTTTTCGCCCTTCTAAACAAGAAGCAGCTTCCTCAGAACAACATCACTGAAAGGCCAAAAGCATTTTAAATATGTACAGGAAGTTCTTTAAACGACATCATGTCCTGTCTTGGCGCTCCTATTATGGAACAGACAAATAATAAGTATTATACATTAAATGCAATAAAATAAGAAATATATATGCAAGAAAAACATTTAAAATATATTAAATTAATTTGTTATTATTATATACTTTAACCTTATAGTCAATAAATTCCTGAAGATACCTAATTACTACTTATACCTTTAAAAATGTATTTATTATACAAAATTAAAAAAATAAAAACAATGAAAACATCCAAACATTTATCTACACTATATGTCTGCATAACAATTAATTCACAGGGATAAAAACTTTTAAATTTTTAATATATTTTTTATATATATCTTTTTATGTCTGAGGGAAATCCTATCAATTAGTATATTATATATTATAATATATTCATATTTTTTCACCTCAAACATCAGGCCTATCTCATATAACTTTTTAATTTAAGAACTGCTAAGATATTGCAGTTCTCATTTAAACCAGGGGAATTAAAAGCATCCAATTTAATTTGCCATTCCAATTCACGTAGCTCTAACATAAGAGAAAGGGGGCCACCTCTCACACTAGGAAGCATTTGGTCAACACCCATAAAGACAAACTTGTGGTCAGGGTAATTAAAAATGTGCTTAACAAGGGCATTGTCAACCTTGCTATTTCTAATGGCATATATATGCTGGTAGACATGTTCTCGTAACTTTCGGTCGGTCTTACCAACATAAAATGCTGGACAGCATTGGCAAAAAGCCACATAAACAACAGATTTGCTCTCACAGTTAATTTTCTGATGGATATAGTATCTTTTCCCTTTTATAGAAAAGGATTCCCCTGGTCTAATTGGTGCAAATTTTTTAGACCAGGGGAATCATTTAGACAGGAAATGATGTCATTTAAAGAACTTCCTGTACATATTTAAAATGCTTTTTGGCGCCTTTCAGTGATGTTGTTCTGAGGAAGCTGCTTCTTGTTTGTAGCGGCGAAAATGCATTTTATTTTAAAATAAATTGGCGTTCAAGATCTTTGGAGTATTTTTGTGGAATCTTTCGGTGTGTCTTGGATTGGTACTCGCACCTTACGTTTTGGTTTTGCCATGTTTTAAGCAATATAAAGCAGTGCTAAACAGCTTTTACCACTATTTAGTATATGTAAACAAAATTGCACACACTAACTAGCACAACTTTGGGCAATGTTGAGCAATATTGGGCAACGTTCAGCAATGCTGGGTAACGTTGAGCAATGTTGGGCAAGTTCGGTCAAAGTTGGGCATAGTTGAGCAAAAGCAGGTAAACATGCTCATATTTGCTTTACTGTTTCTTAAGCAGTCTGGTCTTCCCAGTATGAAAATATAAAGCAGTGACAGTCCTCAATCCCAGGATACTGTGCACTATAGTCACAGTACTGAACCACTAAACCATGACAGTATTTCACTGGTCAACCTGTATGAAGAAATGTTGATAAGTCTATGCAAAGTGTCTCATGGAAACCCTGCAGGCACAGCATAATCCTTGTTGAGTTATGACACAAAGGTGAGCCCTGCAGTAAAAATACAACTTGATTTTCAGCACACATATAGTATAAATGTTAATATCGGGCGTGTTCACACACGTCAGCAAATGTAGTGGACTTCAGACAGCAACATACTGAAAGGTCACACTGGGCATGCTCACACACTTGAATAAATGAGGCAAATGTCAGGCAACAAAATAATGAAAGGCCAAACTGGGCATGCTCACACTTAGGCCATGCCTGAGTACAGCAGTGGGCCACACATATCTGGCAGTTGCATGTGTTAACCCAGGAACCTCTCACTATTCACCAATCCTGCCTTGTGCACATAGTTATATAACAGACACATATATAATATATTGGAACCCTGTCATAATCAAATATGTACTACAGATACTTAGGTTGTTCATAGAAAGTGGGAAAGCAAAGAAGAAAAAAAACTGCAATCAGTATCATCAATAAACAATGTGCACTACAAACATTATCCAATCCAGGTTATGGAAAGATTATCTGCGAAGGAGTCCAGACAGAACCATGACGCTTCCTTCAGCTATGTCATAAATAGCAATGTACACTCATATATGTCCTGAGTCAGGGCCAACTGTAAATGACTGACAATGCCAACATCCTGTCAGACAGGCCCATACATAATACCCACCTTCCACTGATAAAAGGCCCTATCATCATACCAGGAGATATCACATGTAGAATGGGTAAACAGCTCCTTCCAAAGCTGAAAACATGGCATCAATTGGATTACATTGTGTCATAATTGAACTGCAGAACAAACATATCCTGCACCTGAACAGTCTGTTGAGCTTCACCCTCTCTCCAGGATATGAAACTGTTGAATGGGTCACAGCAACATATGGCAGCCTCCACAAGTGTTGGTGCACAACAGACCATGGGAACTATAGTCTTCTAAGCCTATGAAGTCTGATCTGCAAGGCCATGGAGTCCATCATGATTGAAGTCATAAGCAGAGCTATTGGAAGCCTACAAACACACAACCTTATTAACTTTGGTTTGGTCATGGGCAGATCATGGTTCCCAAACCTGCTAGACTGTTTGCAGGGCAGCCACCCAGGACATACATCATTGAAATGAGCTACACACATCCCAAATAGATTTTGAATAGCCCTTTTCCAACATCCCAGACACATGTCGTATCCACAAAATCAACAACCTGTGCATAAATATGTATTGTCATGTGATGGATTGGTAACTGGGCCACAGATAGATCACACAAGCTAAGAATTGTGGAGTCCTGTTCAAGCTGGTAACACCTGCTGTCCCCCATGGCTCAGTCCTGGGATTGCATAAAACAAAGTGCACACACATTACCATGTCTAGTCTGATGATGTCAGCATCCTACAAATATAGCAGGAGAAATGAAAACACCTAGTAAAGCATATAGCGTGTTGTGTTAATGCGTATCTCTTTAGTATCATAACATAGGTAGGGGTTTGAATCCTGCAATTGCTGTGTGCGTGTGATTTCCTATGAGAGGAGTGCCATTTTTGGAGACTAGGAAAACACCTTAAAAGAGGTATATACCTCTTTGGCAAGTCTGATGATGTCAGCATCCCACAAATATAGCATTGGAAATAAAAACTCCCACTAACGCATATAGCGCATCGTGTTAATGTGTATCTCTCTAGTGTCATAACATAGTTAGGTAGGGGTTTGAATCCTGCAATTGGTGTGTGTGTGTGTGTGTGTGTGTGTGTGTGTAACACTGTTGGTCAATGTGTTGTGGGTTTTGCTTTTACTACTGTATGACATATCAGTAAAACAACAGTATGTGCATTGCACACTTCAGGTATCTGTGTGGCAAATACATATATGCACATGTGACCTCAATTAGTTCATAGGTGTGAAGCCTGCTTTCCACATGAATACATCTGTTACCTTTGACAGATTGTGCTACTGCTAATCAGACCTTAGGTCACATATGTATGTTTGTGACAAGGTCAGCCACTGTAGTGATCTGTGGCCTAGGTCATCTGTGTCACACACACCTATGACAGTTTCTATAGAACAGTGTGAGTGAGGGTTCATGCCTGGGGTATATTTCAGACATGTTCAAACACAACAACGTCTGTCAATAATGGGCACTCATTATAGGTGTACAACAACTTTGTGGATATGCATACAGACCCCTTTATTACTTATGTGATACACCGAGAGACTTCAGAATACCTTTGGAAATGTGAATACCAAAGGACAGATGACATAACACTTGGCTGTATGTACACATCAGTACCCGTTCTACATGTTGGGGGCTGCTACTTATGTGGTACTGTCGGGATACTATGTTTAGTAAATGTGGATGACTATGCTATAGTTGGCTTATAGCTTTTCAGCATGGGTTGGACAACAGGTATCTGTCTGTATGATACCCTTGTGGAGGATATGTGTCTCATCCAGAGAATGCATTGTAGGCCACTGTATGCATTTCCAAATGTGGATGGACATATTCCTAGTGTGTTTGCTTGTACCTAAGATGGTTACATGCCAAACAGGAGTGGTCCCAAGAATGGGTGCGGTCAATACCACTGGTTAGTGGTATAGTATAGTACCAGAAGGATCCAAATGCTACTGAGTTTCCTACATCTGTGTGTCAGTTGTCAAGACATCATCTAATGATTGGTTATAGTCAGGCTGTTGAGGTTGCGTATACTACCAGAATGCAAACCAATGACAGATAGTAACAGTATCACCCACAGCATAGTGTCAAACCATGTCATACACACATGTGTACCCAAGTTAAAACACATGTGTAGTAAAATGCATACTGGCCACCAATAGAAACTATGAAGTGTTAACACTGTGTAATACAGGGCATGTCACCCTTCCCATGTGTCCACTATGCACGTACATGCAAACAGTGCACCTCCACCATGTTCACCAATGTATACCTGCAAATCTGTACTGCACACATCACACATGTACTGTCCACTCACCAACACATGCTGCCAGAAGTACACACATCAGCCAAGTGGCACATGGATGGACAATACATTTTTGGAATTAACACTGGTGTAAACAATACTACATTGATAATCATAGCTTTAATGCATCATGCCTGCTCAGATATACCTACAGGGATATCATTACACTTTACTGTTGACAACATGCTAACATTGCCACACTGCTAGAAAGCCACCCTGTGCATCAGCGCCATGTTAGCCTGTTCTTGCATAAATGTTACAGATGACAGGAGGTGGCACAGTTTCATCATATGCACAGGGTGTGTTGTTGGTTTGCCAGAGCCCGACATTGACCCATCCAATCAACATGTATGTGTGTGTGTGTGTGTGTGTGTGTGTGTGTGTGTGTGTGTGTGTGTGTGTGTGTGTGTGTGTGTGTGTGTGTGTGTGTGTGTGTGTGAGGGACAACAGTACAGCATGGGTCAATGTTGATGTAATGTGTGTGTGTGTGTATGTGTTAGCCCTAGGTGTTTGGTTTATGAGTGTGTGTCTGCATGCACACAGTTCCACCATGCGGCTGCCATATACGGGAGGTTGTGGGACAGCCACAGACTGTACCTGCCAGGCTGTACAGATCACCGTCTCTGGCCACGGACACAGTACCTGTGCCTGGCAGGGGTGCCACGGACAGTTTTGGGTACTAACCCAGACTGGGTACTATCATTAGAGGCAGAGGGATGTTGACTGGACCCATGTCCCTGCTGGGACTGGCCAGATCCATGTGCACGTGGTCTTCTATGATGGTCTATTGACAGCCCAGCCCCAACATTGCTGGGGCTGGTACTGCCACTATGGGAGCAGCTGTCATCACTTGTGTGTCATCCGCGACAACTGCCAGCCGATGATGTTACTGGCATATGTCCACGTCGACGTCTCAGCTGTCCTGCACTGTCCTGGCACATGGACATGACATTGCGGAGGACATCTAATGTCTCCCCCCAATGTCTATCAATGACCTCGGTGTAATTACAGACGGCACCGGCAAGGTCACGGATACTGTCATTGATAGCAGTGTTATTGGCCCTCTGCACCCTTAGTCCCTGTCTGGTGTACCGTTCCATACGTGCCTGTGCCTGCATTACAGCCTGGAACATATCTGAGGTTGTAAGACCTGTGGGGGCATGTCTGCCAGGGGCCTTATGACCAGCAGTGCTCCCACAAGAACCCCTGGACATCTGCCTATGTGGTACCATTCCAGGAATCTGGGTATAGCTGCTCTGAGGGGATGCATGTACCATAGATACCACACTATTCTAGTCAATGCCTACTGTATGCTGTCCCTCAGCTAAGGCCATTGGTGATGAGGGATATACTGGCAGTATGAATGTGTGCATAGATGGGGTGGAAAGCTGTGTACTGTCGACTGGTGGCCCAATGAGAGACCCTGTCAAACCAGCCTGTGCCACAATACATGTATCATCATTTCCATTATTTGTGGCAGTGACTTCAGGTTCCCTGCTGCACTCAACCAACACAACCTCAGCACCTGTGAGAAGAAGACAGGAAACACACTTTACAATCTGTACATGATGTTAGCGCACATGAGCACATGCACACATGAACACATGCACACATGCACACATGAACACATGAGCACATGCACACATGCACACATGGACAGATGCACACATGCACACATGAACACATGCACACATGCACACATGAGCACATGCACACATGCATGCATGCACACATGCACACATTAACACATGCACACATGCACACATGATCACATGCACACATGCACACATGAACACAAATACACTGCTCACTAAAGTACACATACACAGACACACACACACACACACACACACACACACACACACACACACACACACACACACACACACACACACACACACACACACACACACAGACACACACACACACACACACACACACACACCAACAGCAATCCAGGACATACTCATTAGTGGTCGATGGTGGAGTACAGTATCACAAGCCAAAGAGTCCTATCACACGTGTCAGCATGCAGGATGTGTGTTGCTCAGCAGCATGCAGTGCAAGTGTAGAGAGTCCTTGTTAATAACAGTATACATGTCTTTGATGCATGTGTGTTGTTCAATGATTGGCCTCACCCTGGAACATAATCTGTACATTGACACAACATTACTGTGCAAGTATTAAATGCTTTTCAATGTCCTGTGCAGCATCCCTCACAGGTATACATACCATGGCTGGATGCACACAACTATCAGGTGTATAGCAATGAATGCTATGTGTAGTACTGTAGTTATTGTAACTGGATGTAGTGTAGTACCATGAGCCATCATCAGGCAGCATCATGTGGTCCCTCAAGGCCACTAATGTGTGCCACACTGGCAACTATCTTGCTGTACCTGAACTGCAGCACTGTGGCTACATTAACCATTTCACTGGCAGTTGTTACATGGGTATGTAAGGTGTTCAATAGGGAGCATTGCCTAACATGAATGTGTTGTGTTTTGAAGAGTGTCGCACCACCCCATGATAGGTCTCTACCCCTCAGGTATAGTATGTGTGCTGTGTGGATGACATTTGGGATACTGGAGTCTGAACTTACAGTAGGTGTCTCAATACGCCATGTGTATCATATTAACATGTACTGCGTATGACAAAGTGGTGTATGTTGTGTGCATGTGTATTGACTCTGCCTATACAATGTCCACTACAGTGTACCACAATTGTTTGGGATGCTCTGTGTATTGCATGTGTTTGAGGCAGCTACTCATGTTACTGGGATGTGCATAGTACTACAGAAAACATGCAGAGCATGCATTATGTGTAGGTGTTTTACATGTGTATATGGCCTACAACTCACCTATGTCATGCACATGTTATTTGCTATATTAAATGTAGAACACTCACCAGCATGGGTCTGCTGTCTTGCTGTCACACCAGAGGGACCTACAAGGATAAGAGACAGTTTGTCAGTGTCAACAACTATGGCATTGCTGCTGTGAGTTTGCAATTTTACAGTAGTACAACGGTTGATAGTCACAGGCATACAGATCATGTTCCAAATTATCAGTATTGCACAACACCAGGCTTCACATCTTCTAAATACACAGTACACATCTGACTTATGCATGTTCTAACAATCGAGCTAACAGTAGTCTACAGATATGCCATGTTACCTCCACACTCCGAGTCAACTTGCTGGGTGACTCCGGCGTCCATGAGGACACATGTCTGTTGTAGTGGTTGGCCAGGAGCCACCACACTGAGGAGCAGCTCTTCCACTCTGGTGAGGGGCGGATGTAATGCTGCACCACCACCTGTGGCAAGCTGTTGTCTGTGGACATCGGAGGCATGCTGCCGGACATGTCTAATTAAATCACTGCAGTGATGATGTACCTGCTCATAAGTCCAGTTATGCATGCCTACGTCATTATCCCGACGGACAACATCTTGCCACAGTGCAGTGCACTCATGCTGGTCCTGGCTGGTTCTGGAGAACAGCAGGGTGTGATGTTGTACTAGGTTGGATATAATGATTTCCTCCTCTTCAGGGGAATACACAGGATTGCAATGGTGAGACATGTCCCTGGAAGACAATAAAACAATAATTGTGAGCAAGTCATGTGGCACACTTAACATTCAAAAGTACAGATATCAATGAAATGCCATATATAGCAACCTATTGGTTGTCAGTAGATACACACTTTTTATACCAGATATCAGTGCTCAGCCCACAACTGCTTGACAGTGCCTGGCACATTCTATATATTAAACCATGTTATGCACAACAGCAAAGTGAAACCAGTATGTCAGACTATACAACAGTATATGGCACTCTGTATGTGATACAGTGCGCCACCTAGCCACAGGAGGTATACATGAGGCTAATGCATACAGAACTATGTCATCCATTGAAATGACTGTAAAGTACAGTTACAGTACTACCAGTACACCACACTACTTGTTGATAGCAAACCCCTAAGTAACATATGTGCACATTCGTCAGTATAGGTGGCATACTGCTGTAATACACTATACATGTTGCTAGATATGCACTTATATCCTGTAACACACATACGACCGAGGCCATGTTACAGGCATACCCACACACACATCAGACATACCTACAAGACACAAAGGTATGGCAACCCAGATGAGCTTCACCTGTGTACCATACAGTACTGTGTCTCAGCACTTAAAAAAACCTTATGCCTGAGGTATGTAATGTGTGAGGACTACAGGTAACAAACAAAACAGTGTTTCCAAGCAATGTGGATATACACCATACTGTGCTGTGTAGGCCTACAGCTTCAGGTAGTACTACAGTTCATACGGGATTTGTATTCAATAGTGTTAACAATCAATAAGCATATATGTATTGCTTTAGCCTACAATGGCACACTCCAGTCAACACCACGGGACTACGTCACACCGTATGCCATACTGCTTTTCCTGCCTAGCAATAGCATACATATCTTTTGTGGGGATCAGAGCTAGAACACTACATACCATGATATAAACAGTTTCCCACTAGGCTATCACACATATACACAATGATGACACATTCACCTACACATTCACCATCACACTCAGTCAACCTCACATAGCAATTAATGCAACAAGTACATGCATGTGTGTATCAGGTCCTAGGTAGCTAATAGGCTATTAGCCATAGGGCCTATAGAAGGCTAGCCATATGGTACCCTGCCCTTCAACACCCATGTAATTTAAGTTCATGTGCCCCTGTCATGCAGAGCCACAGAGGTGATTCCCGGGGTTGTATTTCCTGTCTCACATCCATTCATCATGATTATTCATGACGACTGCTAATGAGGACCTTTCTTTGCTATTGATAGGTAGTTAGTTCCAGAGTATGGTATGTGTCTAAGATGAGAATGTACCACCCCAGCATGTTCTGCTTTTTGATGTTACAAGGTTTAGATCAGTACAGTGTGTAGCTTGTAGGGATTTTGATCTGTTTACATGGAGCATGTCCAACACCTGTGGGTTTGGCACAGCTTTGTATGTTAGGCAGAGGTTGCCTCTGGGTAGGCGGTATGCGACACAATGTAGCTGTGGTTTTGTAAGACAGTCTGCATAGGGCATCTGTTTGAGTCTGGTAACACGCTTTGTGAGGTATGTGCCTGGCATCTACAGTTGCTGTAGATGTCTTCTGAGGTACATACCAAAAGGGCCATTGTACTCTATGATGGGTTTTATGACTGATGAGTAGAGTGGAACACTGACCTCTTTTTCCATGGATGACACACCTTTTCTGATGACATGTGGACCGTACACAGTTTACATGACTAGTGTGGCACTGTGATTATCAAAAGGGACACTACTGTCCACCTGTGTCCCGTGGTCTCTTATTACACTTTTGGTGTTGAGTAGACTACCACCTATGTGGTAGTTCATGGGTACAGGGTTTTTAACAAAAGGGATGGCAATGCATTTACAACATTGAGCTTGAGCGTGCATATAAACATCCATTGGTGTACACATAGATTTACATATAGGCACATATACAGTCCACCATTCATGGTGGGAATATCAAGTATGCAAAGGTTGAGAGGGATACAGTTATGTACTAATATTGCACAGTCTTGTGCAGAATGCATTGAATGTATTCTCAGCCCATGTATCTTTAGCAGGACTCCCTGTCTGGAAGACTAAAAATCTAGCATATCATACCCACAGCGTTTAAACACCACATGTTATATACCAGCACTGTATGCTGTCTTGTTTGCCACACACTACAACCTACATAAAAATATGCACATAACAACCTTCACCAACATATATATGTCCACCCTTCACAAACAATTGCAGTATGTCCCTTGCTCTATGCACATGTTAAGATGCTAATATATCTGACATATAAATATCTCTCCATATGTGTGTGTG
Organism: Protopterus annectens; assembly: GCF_019279795.1. NCBI lineage: Eukaryota > Metazoa > Chordata > Ceratodontiformes > Protopteridae > Protopterus > Protopterus annectens. The sequence goes on along the minus strand of NC_056730.1, from coordinate 301,289,199 downwards.
TGCCATACACACACAAGGTCCACACTGTTGTACGTCCGTAGACCTCACAGATGACCTGTTGGGTCTTGCTACAACATGAACAGTTGTCACATGTGTGCATAACAGTAATATTACAGGGAGCATTTATAGCTGCTAATGCTACATTACTATACTAGCCTGGTACAGCAGTTGCCAATGCTAAGCTACACATTATATGACTGTAATGCATGTGTCACTCTGTCACATCCAGGTTTATATAGCTGTTTGCACTACTCCCCCAAACAGCCATTATACACAGTACTGTACAGAACATAGATAACATGATCAGATGTTTGACATTTAATGCTGAGCTACATATGTCACAGTTATGTCCCACTGAACACAGCTACACACTAATTTGTCCATGACAGTAGTTATGCATGGCATCAGTGCATACATACCTACTGCTGCCACATATGCATGTTTCAAAGTATGTACAGTACTCTTCATAAACATCTACTAGTTGCCGGTAACAACAGATATGTTACATACCTGTTTGTCACTTTCAGGTCCATCTGTGTATGTTTTGACAAATTTTTTTTTTTTGGTATTAATTAAGTAAAGTTTGATTTTACTTAATTTTTTTGGTTATTAATTAAGTTTTTTTTTTACTTAATGTTTTTGGTTAGTAATTCAGTAAATTTGTTTTACTTAATAACATTTTTGTTTTATTAAGTAATAATTTTTTTTTACTACTCTCCTGGTTTGCAGATGCTATAACATGTACAATGTAATGATTGCATGTGGAGATAGCAAGTACAGTCTGCTTTTATAGTTATCTGCACATGTGCATGTGATGCCCTCTGCACCAATTGGTGCCCAGCATTTGGTAAATGCATACAGCCTGCTGTGTAGTAATTGCAGTACTCACTGTCATAGCAACCCAATGCAATAAATTGCTAAGTTATGTAGGCATAGCCCTTTCAGATTTCCAGAGTGGGACCCATGCTTATTTGCTGTGGAGACTGTTGTGTAAGTCAGAAAGTTGGTATACTTCTTATATCTGAAGCTGGAGGTGTAGACAGTGATGTACATGTTGTACTCAGACCTGACTGTTGCCACTTCCAGTGCAAAGCTATCAGTGTAGAGTTTAACTGACCCCTACAAATGCCTACACAAGATATATGTGAGTATGTAGTTTATTTTCTACTTAAATAAACTGCCATACAAAAGTAGTTATTGAGAAGTATTCTTTTGGCACATGAACTGTTTGTGAACTGCTATACTATGCATATTAATGTACTCACTTCTGCAGGGTTTGTGTTTTTTATTGTTGACATTAGCACATGATTCTCAGGAAAACTGGACTATTCCAGTACTGAGTATGCCTACCTACATCCTTGATAGACCGTAAACACACACATATATTTAAAATTTGGGGGGGGTGCAGACATACAGAGAGCATTATGTATTATTGTGTGAATGTTATCTTACTGGACTTAAAGGACTGGTGTGTACCTGTTAGTTTATCAAGGCAGGTGGCCTGTCCACCTTTCTGATTAATGTCAGTACTTTTCAGAGGGATTCAGAGGGACACAGCTAAAATATGTTTCACAATCAGGGACATCCCTGAAAAGTAGTCACAGTTAGGAAGTATGGCCTCGGCCCTAATCAGATATGCCAGTGTTTGTCCTGCTATGATACTGTGTGGAGGTTGTAAAGTACCTTTATAACATTATTTGCTGCTTGAATGGCTGCTTCTCTTGTCACAGTCATGTAATGCAATTCCACAACAATTGCTGGTAATGATCCACAGAACAAACTTTGTGTTATGGCCTTCCTATTTTTCCTTTACATTCACTCATTGTATTGCATGATATATTTATTTCAGAACCAAGTTACTGTATATCTGCTGTGGCTTAGTGGTACTTCATGCTGTCTAGTGTGTCCAAGGTCTGGGGTTCGAGACTGACAGAGGTGTTTTATTTTGCTGCCAAGCAGAACAAGGGCCCTCTCATACAGAGTGACTAAGGCACTTTTAAGCAGTTGTAAGTGGGTTTGTGCGGTGTTGCGTGGTGCTTAGCAATACTTAGCTAAGCGCACACATGCACAAACTCACTTAAACCCGCTAACTACTGCTTTCAAACTGCGTATTCCCGCTAACCCCTTGAAAGAAAAGAAAATGGGGAGACAGGAAAGTGGTGAAAAAGGGGGCACAAACAGGGAAAGACAGTAGGGAAACCAGCTCGGGATGTGCAGGACGGGTGTAGGGAAGGTCCATAGCTGCCCATTTCTTTACCAGCAACAGCTGTGCATATGCAATAAATTTGGAGTGAAATTTGAGACCTTCCATCCCTGAGAGAGGGGTGAGGACAACAAAGTATGTTGTAATGCCAATTATAATTATCAGTTTACATGCCCAGCGGACATGTGTGCGAAATGGGCAGCTATGTATGGGGCGTAATTTTTTTGTGGGAACAGGTTGCCCTTTTTTTTTTTTTTCAGGTGAGAGTGGAATGTGAGGTAGAGGAAGGAGGTATATTTGGGGAGGTAGGTTGGGGAGGTAAACAGAGAAGACAAACAAGATGCATGCAGTGGCGGAGTATGACACATGGGTTGGGTGAACACAATTGACGGGGACGAATGTATGGAAATCGCAAGCCCATGAGCCCACAGATGGTAACAGTAGAACTGAGATCCCCTCCCATGGGTAGTCACCACTGCACCATCACAGCCCTGAGGGTTTCTGTGCTGGGGGCTGTGTAGGAGGGGCAGGCTCACCCGTGAGTCATGCCACTCTCGCCTTGAGCTGGCATAGGGGATCAGCGACTGAACACTGGATCTCCCTAAGCACCACAGCCCGGACCCTTCGGAGGGTGACAGGTGGCCCTTCTCCACCCGCGCTTGCATGGGGGAGATGAACCCCATTCCCTGCAGCGCTTCCACCCAAAGGTGGCACAGGACCAGTGGAGGAGGGGAGCCCGGGCTGGGCACCGGACCTGCTGGTGCCAGGTGCAATCGTCAGCTGAGGAGGGACAGGTGAATCCGCTGGGACTGGCCTTCCCATACGTTCTGTAATTAGGTGTGTTTAATTACAACATATACAACAGCATTCCAATTTAGTTGTAACAGCATGCAGTAATATTCCAATTAACCCAACACACCAGGGTTCCAACAGTTGAACAGCAAGCATAACACATGCATATATTGAATGATAGTGGATATTACAACAGCATGCAGGGATGATTGGTGGCGACAGGCCACCAGGATTGTGGTGTTTGAACAGGACACATGCATTAAAGTAAATGCAGATATTTATAGAACAATAGGACATATGTCCCAACAAATGTTTTGAGATTAGACATACCCATTGAGGTGTGGAATTGCATTGTTTATGCACATACCGTAGGGTGTAAAAAGAAACCTCCATTAACATCTTATAAGTACTTTTAGTCTACATTACATTCCTATTGACTGCAGGTGTATATCCCCTACATGTATTATTACACTAGGCAACATGCATTAGGTTGTGTAATGGGTTTGGCTAGTTCATTATATACCTGACCTATATCTGACATACTAACTGTCCAAGATGCAGATGTTACTGCTACATAGTTATATATTTTATTTATATTTATATATCTACATATCTGGTTGTGTTCACATGACATTTTCAGTTAAATTTCTACAGAACCCTACATTTCATGTAGCACACTCACATTTCTGGGGAACACATTAACAAGCTACTCGTATGCCAGATTTACCTATGCATGCCAACCATTAACCGACTGATGAGGACTGTATATATGCTTCACAGCTACTGGTACTTCCTTCCTCCACTTTATATGGGACTGCCCAACTGTGGGTTGACAGCACTTAATACAACAGTACTATTTATATAATGCAAGGGTACAACAACATTTCAAATTAAGTGACACAGACACACTCCAAGTATTATACCTTTATTAATTACATTACACACTTTTCTACAGGCTTTCTCCTTTATTTGATATTACAGTGCATACGGAAGACATATTCAGGACATATTATACCTTTATTAATAGGTCACACCACTCTTTTTCAGGCTCGCTCACTTATTTTATATGACAGTACATGCAGAGATATTATTCCGGACTTATTTTACCTTTATTAATTTGTTACTACTCTTTTTCTGGCTCTCTGACTTATTTTATATAACAGTACATGCAGAGGAATTATTCAGGGCATTTTATGGCTGTATTATTGGGCTACAACACTTTTTTTCAGGCTCTCTAACCTATTTTATATAACAATACATGCAGAATAAATACTAACCTGCCTGGTGGCACAGCCTTAGCAGCCTATCTGCATAGGCTTGCTGATTCGCAGCATGGACACCTGCAGCTGTGAAGTAAATGAAGGGATATTGAGACATACCTATCCATTATATAGACTAGATTAGCATGTCTTACATACTTCATTCCATGGCTACCTACTCAGTAGTGGGGCATCTTGCATCCTACGGACCTCCTGTATCCATCGGTTCAGTAGGTCCTGCTTCCATCTCTTCAGGTCTGCATGGTGGTGACGGAACTGCTCACCAGTCTGAGGGATGCCTGTGGCACTGGTGAGATCATGAGCTAACCGGATCCAAACCTCTGCTTTGTACTCCATCTCTTGGAACTTGCCCTGCAGGAGTCTTGACTCATGATGGTGGACAAGGAGCCAAACCATGTATTTTGACTCCTTGATGCCCCAGCATTGCACTTAAAAGCATGTACCCTCTCCATTCTGACTGCAGATGGGAGCTACAATCAGCTATGGTGAGTATTCCCGCCTATGGAGCTTAAATATGCCGCATTTCCCACACTTTTTTGTGATTGGCCATTTTTGAAAATTCTTGGCTGACTGCAGACCTGCTTAGCAATGGTTAATCTACCATTTATAAGTATATGTATGTCAACAGTGGCTGTTTATCCTAAGCTGTCATGGCATAGTGGTTCAGTGCTTTGATTATGGTGCACAGTGTCCTGGGTTCAAGCCTTGTCATTGCTTTTTATTTTACTACTGTCCAGACAGGCTAGGGGGTGTGGCTGTGTTTAGGCAACTTTGCTCTACGTTGCTCCACATTGCCCTATGGTGTGATGGTTGGTATGGTGCGCACCCCCACGCAAACCTATTGTGCTGGGTAAAGCGCTACTTAGCTATGGACAACTATATTGCGCTGAGTAAAGTGCTGCTTAACTACGGGCAACTATTTTGTGCTGGGTAAAACGTTGCTTAACTACAGGCAACTTTATTGCACTGGGTAAAGCGCTGCTTAGCTTCGGGCAATTATATGTCAAGATCCTTCTTATATTTATATATATACATTTTGTTCACTGATACATAGGCCATTTCAATGCTTTTTAGTAAAATTGTATTCATATATGTCAGGAATTATTTCATATACTAGTTATAAACATAAAATTGAAAGGGGAGTGGTGGAACTCGAACCGTGAATGCCTTCTCTTTGTGCGAAGGCTCCACCACTACGCTATTGCTATTTGGCTTAATTTGCATAAACATTTCTTATTATGCTCTTCAATGTTGAAATTGCTAATTGCAGCTAAGCAATGGGCATACCCGCGCAAATACGGGCAGCTATATCGGGAATTATAAAAAAAAATTAAAAGTTTTACATTTTATAACTGTACTGGGGGTTTACAATGTGAGGGAGTGTAGTGTTGGGTATGTAGACATTTGAGTGGACTCACTCATGTGTGTTGACATTTCACAATTCAGACACTTGCAGGGGCGTGGACTTTAGGACTGCTCGGCAGTCAGACAAGCCCCCTGCCTTCCTGCACGGTCCGTGTTAGACTTGGAGTGGAGTCAGCGTGCCCTCATGAATATGCATGGCATGCTGACATCATACCATTCAACTGCAGTTTCCTAGTAAGACTTATTTACTCTTACACGGAGGATACGTGAATCCTGGGGATTGTGTTTTTTTTAATGTTAAGTAAATGTATAGATTTGTTGTATAGCGGTTCCCTTACAGCACTCGATTACTTAATGTGTGAGTTATTTTAAATTCAGCATTAATGTGTGGCAACCAATGAGAATGGATGGTAAAGCATAAAAGAAGTGACATTTGTGAACTTTGTCTGATGAAGTTTTACACATTGAGAAAAGAAAGCACTAACCAGTTTTTATTGTTTTATGTATTAAAGTGGTGCTTGCACCTTTTGAGTACTTGTATACAGTCTACAGTCATTCTCAAGCTGTTTCTACATTTGTTGACTGCCTTTGAGATTTTTTATTTAGTTTTGTGAATTTTTCGCTTGTTTGTTAAGAGAAGGTCTTGCGTACTTAATCTTGAAGACTTATTTGAGAGGGTCACCATGGCTTTGGATGAGGAGGAAAAAGGTGCATACTGCCTCCTATGACCTGACCAAGGCATTCAGTACAATACCTCACTCAGGTATTGTTGACAAACTCTCGGAACTAGACATAAATCACTGCATAACTCACTGGATTACCAGCTAGCTCACAAATAGCACCCAAGAAGTCAGGACCGGTGAGACCACCTCAACCAAGAAACTGGTCACCAGCAGAGAACCTCTTGGGATATGTGTTGGGCCTGTTCCTGTTTGGCATCTACTTCTAAGAATTCAAGGCTAATGTCAAAAAACTCTGGCTCACCCAGATCAAAGATGACTGTAAACTGAGAGCTATTATAGATTCACCCCACAACACCAACATTCTACAAGAGGGCCTAACACAAACAAATGATTGGTGTGATAGACATGGATCAAAAATCATTGCAAAAAATGCATTATAGTGCCCTTTGGGAAAGCATCTAGCCAAGCTAATTACTGCATCGATAAAACACTCCTAAGAGCTGACCCAATAGTTACTGATCTGGGAATATATGTAGACAGTAATCTGGCATTTGACCAACATGTAGCAAAGATAGTCAGAAAAACATTCTATGTCTCCCATCTCATACGCAAGGGTATGGCATCCAGGTCCAAGGAAGTAATAGCACCACTCTACTCAGCCCTTATTAGACCCATCATTGAGTACAATACCTCTTCTGGCAGGTACCAACCCAGGCACTTGCAAAACATGGAATGTCCTCAAAAGTTCCTCACTAGGATAATCCAGTGTCTGATTACCCTGTCCTACCAAGATCAGTTTAAGGTCGTATCTATATACTCACTGTCCTACAGGTTACCAAGAGGTGATCTAAGGCTATCATATAAGGTGTCCACAGATCCAGCTCTGATGGATCTCTTGCACATACACAAGACAAAGAACACCAAAAACACTAGATCCAAGGAATTGAACTTTGTCTACAGCATAAATAGAACCTGCTGGAGGGACTGATATGTGTCTCAAATGATCCTCATGCTATGGAATAAGCTCCCCATCTATGTGAAGCAAAGTTCATCCTTGACCCTTCTCAAAAGAAACCTTCATTATTAGAGGGGAAATTCCAAATCCCCCCTCCCCACACAGCCTGGCCCCCATGTCTCTGATGGACAGATGTTGACAGTAATTAAAGTAATCCACAGCTAATATACCTCCTACTCCCCCTAACATACATAGCCCTTAGCTACCTCTTTACTAAAATACCCCACCACATAGGCATCCAGATATCTCTGGGACCAAACTGGGTTGGGTTGCATGGTTAGGCTTGTAAAAACCCTGGTGATCATTAGCCTAGTATGAACCTAAGAACCTGTGAGACTTATATATGCATACATACACACACACACACACACACACACACACATATATATATATATATATATATATATATATATATATATATATATATATATATATATATATATATATATACAGTATACGGTTTCACTTCAGAATCTCGAACTACTGAAATATTGAACTTCAGTAGCTCTAGACTGAAGTGTCGAAACTGCACTTGTACAAACGTGCAGAATCCCGAATGCAGAAATGCTGAATGCAGAAATGTTGAATATGTGGTTGTGGAGTCATGTACATGACCTGGGATTCCCTGTGTTTGTGATGTAAGGTGTGGTATGTGGATATGGATGGAGATTCGGGTAAGTTATGTCTTACTAGGGGTTTTGGGTAGGGATTTTAGTGTGTGTGAGTGTGTTTGGAGTTTTGATGTGTGGGTTAGGGTAGGTAGGCAAGATTATGAGTGTAAGTGTTGAGAGTGGAGGTATTTGTACATATGTGATGTGTGTTTGTGCAAGGGGAGTGTAGAATGTATAGTGGTGGTTTTTGTGTGTTTGTGTTTTTAGTGCAACCTCGGAGTTAGTATATATAAGTACCAGGAGGGTGTGGGGTGCAGGTGCCCCCCTGCTTATATGTACGGTCCATGCATGTGCTTGTTTTGTTGTGTCTATGTGTGTGTTTTGTTGGTTTGTAGTGTAGGGAAGAAGGTGTATGTGTGCTTGTTTGTGTGTGGAGTGTGTATGTTGTCAGTCGCGATTTTGAATTTCGCGCTTTTGGGGTTTTGGGTTTTTAGTTTTCAGCTTTACAGTCTCTAGATACTGAATTTCAATATTTCAATATTTCAGGATTGTAAAGTGAAACACTCTCTCTCATATTTTCACTCTTTATTTTCAAATGTGTGGTTGGTCGCAAACAAAGGTGCACAAGATTAAACTTGGAGAATATGCCCATACTTTGTGTTTGTGCAATCATGACATTACTGTATATACTTAGCATGGAGTGATGGGGTGTGCAGTGCCTAAGTTTGGGGTTCATGGGGGCTTCCCCTGCAGGAAATACTGTTTTAATTTGATGTTTTGTTATTGAATGCATAGTTGCTTGTCAACATCTGCTTTTTTGACATATAAATGTCCATGTTTAGCTTGTCGACATTGGGTGCATTCATTGTTTCCTACTGGACCCATATACTTATTTATTTATTTAGAGTTTCTCTCTCTTTGCATAATTAAGTAGGACTTCAAAGCTCAGTTTCTCCTGTGTAATAATAATATCATCTAAAGTTTCTATTCATATATTACCCTTAATGATACAATATACAGAAAGAGAAACAGATATTTTGGAACTTCTTAAGAGCAGAACTAAAGCAAAGACAAAATTTATAATGAACAAAGACATACAACCGGGTTGGTTTCCCTACTTTCTATCAAGAAATCTAAGAATGAGTCACACTTCATCAACTTTTCATCACTAAGAGAATAATACAAAAAGCACAAAAACAGAAAAAAGGTATTTTTTGAAGGACGCTAAGCACCATGCACCCCCATGTGAGGGATTCGGCACTCCCCACCATTTTAAATTGCATATGTATCAACTCCTTGACACATTACAGTGGGGAAAAGAAACAAATATTCATGCAAGTGCACTGTCGTTTCACACAACAGAAGTTACAATGTTCTAGCAAACCACAATCAAACCAAATCACAAAAGCCACTCACATGCAAATTTCATAGTGAGGCATAGATGCACCACTAAGGGATACTTTTAAATATAGATATTATTCACTTAGAAGCTAGAGCAGGAAGACTTGCATTTGCATACATGTTCAGAATAATTACAGAACTATAACATGAATATCCAATACTCTTTAGTAATGTAAACATTTGCTGATTTGGTAAACCTCTGAATTTTATATGAAGGAAAAGACAATAATTTGAAGCAAAACCAGAAATTACTAAGAACGTTCTGTAGAGATGAAAGATGCCCAGAAATACAAATTGTGCTCTTAATTTATGTAAATACATTTGTTTTGTTTAATGAACTAGACACTGCTGTTGGTATCCATCGTAAGAAACAGTGAAAACTATGAGAAAGTTTAATATGAAATGATGCAGATTAAGTAAGTAAAGACTTCTGCACTGAAGCTTTGAAATATGCAGTCGTGTTTGGATGTGATTAATGTAATGAGCTTGCATTCCACTGATTGCATCAGCTTCTATTGTACTTGCTGTGCATTCAGCTATTTATAAATGATAAAGCTAGTCTCCCATTATAAAGAGTCATCACTTTTCTCCAAATGTGATCTCTTTGTTTTTTTTTTATAAATGGAAAAAACAAGTAAGTATAGGCATGTGCTAGTATACTCTGTTTCTTATTAAATCCATATTATCATTTGCTTGATAGCTTGATATCCCTCCCTAAAATGGATGACTAACAAAATGGTTGCATGATGCAATATGTTTAACTAGTTGGCAAAGGCCACAAGAGATAATGCAGTATCATGACTTATCTGATCTCTGACTACCTACAGCTAATTTAAGTGTGAATATTATGATTTTAATAGAGTTCATTAAAGTCGTTCATGAATTCTCCTATTTTCTAATTTTCTGTATGTCTTTTAGACACACACACATGCATGCGCACACACACACACACACACACACACACACACACACACACACACACACACACACACACACACAACGACACACACTTGCAAACAGACATAAAAAATACAGGCATGAGTGCACACACACTGGCAATCTTGTACACATAAAGCAAGAAATCTGGACAAAGCAATAAGAAAAAGTGGGACAAATGTCCAAAAATAGGGACAATTTTTAAATATTGCTCTTACAAACTTAGAAAATTGATAGAATCACAGGTTTTGCATTAGCATGAATTTTCTGAAGGGTATGAAGTCTGAAACTTGAGTGCCTGTCATTATTTTCTAACTTCAGATTTTAATGATTTGCCAATAATTTGCCAGAAAACCAAACTTTTCTGAAAAATGGAGCAAAAATATGAGGCACAAATCACTGCATTCTGTAAAAATCTGTAGACTTCAGACATATATGTGTCCAAACATGCACACAAGACATACATGTACACTTTAAAACATATACACATACTGCATGTGCCTTTCCCTTGACTTTTTCTCTTTTTTACTGCCTCTTGTTTTTGCATGAGAATTAGAAGTGGGAGACTGGAATGTTTTCTACTGGCATTTGGTTAAAAACAAAGCAAAACCAAATGGAAAAGTTACAGTTACAGATTTGGGTACAGATCATTGCATATGTGCATTCTGCTCTCCAAAATCTACAAAATGGGGTTTAGCCTTTGCAGTGTTTCACTGATTGCTGTCACTGTATAAAGACAACAGTAACCTTTAACTGTTTTACTTGATCTCTCACATTTAGATACTTCTCACCATCTTACTCTCATCCTCAGTACATGGGGAAGAAGAGGAGTAATGACATGGCCCTGCATCTCTCTTCCATGGGGAGAGTTAGGTGTGTGTTCCAGGGCATGCACTCCACTTAAAAACCTGGTAAGACCAGAAAAGGGCAAAGGTGTCTACCAACAAGTATGGTGAGACTACTGGAAGTAGTTTCATTTACAAAAGTGAATGGCAAACCATAACACCCCGCATTGCACGGTGAACCCTTGTGGCACTGACATCATGCACAGGGAATAGCAGGGCTGTAGAAAAAAACACTGATGGCTACCTGGCTGACAGAAAAAGCATGTATGCTCTAACCTCATATGAAGATGGGTATATTAGCCACAGCAGTATTTTGATGGATAGCAAGCATAGGGCATATGCTTACTGTTAAATATTTATTTTATGAAATTGTTCCTATCCAGTGAAATATGAATCAAACTGCACTGTGTATCAGATACTATCCATACTTCATTAATATTTATGCTTTTATTATGAAACACACCTAAAAACACAGTCATGCCAGAGAAAGCAAAAAATGGACTTTCAAAATACATGCACTTCTCCTAACTCTTCTCTTTATAATAAAACGGAAATCTCAAATCAGCTGTGACTGTCACGTGACACAACATTTTTAGAGAACATGGGAGATGGGGGGTATACATGATCACTATATAAAAAAAACATATTTTATCTCTTCCTGTTTTGTTTCTTTGTACTTTGAGATTTGAACATTCATGGGCCTGCTTTCAAAACTCATTTCATTCAGCCTGTGCTGATGCTACAGAAAGATAATACCCTGACTATCATCCAGGCAAACCAGGTTCCATCCTTGAGAGAGAAGGCACCACTCATGCATGGTTAATCTTCCCAGTGGACATTGGGAATTAGCAGTGCTTGTGTTGCATAGCACAGGTGGGGCATGCTGGCAACAGTAGCTGCTTGCAGAAGTGATGGGCAGAGTTGTGCTGATGCTCATTGCATGATCTTCCCACAAAGTGTTATTAGGTGGTGTTGGGGGTAGAAAACAAGTAGGAGCAAAGTGCCCCTCAGGAGCAGTATCATGATGCTGCCCCAGGTAGTGCAGTCTCCTCACTGGTTAGAGTGAGTCTGAGGGAGGCTACAGTCAAGTTAAGTAGACCTGGTAGATAAGGAGAACATAGTCCAATGCAGACAGGGGAAAATGCATAAAAAAACTCCACTGGTTCTTTCTTAGACTTTTCCTAAACATGAGAAACTTAATGGACTGTTTCTGGTTAACAGAGGTTTATTAATGTCTTTCTCTTAGTGGTGAAATTTTGTATGTGTTTGTGTGTGTAATTTAGCCATACAGTATATCACCAGTCTATTTCCTCCTTTGTCTCTACATGTGTATGCACACACACACACACACACACACACACACACACACACACACACACACACACACACACACACACACACACACTTGCTCACATATATATACATACATTATTATTTCTGATTCAACAGCAGTTTCTCTGCCAAATGCATCATCTGCTGAGACATAAGGCATGCAGTTTAGATAACATTTGATATAGGAAAAACTGAATTAATTAAGATTAGGTTCAGTACATTGTTAATAAGATTCAATTTCTGTCTTCTGATGCCTGTGACTATATGATAGATATCCATAATGGAGTGAGTTAGAAAAGCACTCTGTAAGTAAATTAACATTTTATCCTAGTGACATACTGGAATCCTTGGGATATATTTTAAGTTTTTGTGAGACCTGTGATATAATGCAGACACCAGAAGGCACGCTATTTGCACAAATAACACATGCACACCTTCTCACTTCTTCCTTTGCTATCATTTCCCCAGGGCAGTTAGAGTATTCAAAACTGACCTGCCCCACTTTCATCAATTACTGACATGCTTCTGATTATATTATTATACTTAAACATTTATCCATCTGGTTGTCAAGCTCAGTATACACATTCTTTTAATATGTGTTTCATTCCTCACTTTCTCAGTTGTCATGCCACCGCTTGTTGCTTTACAGTGCTTATTTTACATTATGCCCAACTGTCATATTTGCAGTACAATGTTTTCTTATCTTAAAACAAGTTTCTTTGATCCAGTCTTGCTACTGCATAGTGCCCTCTGTTATACAGAACTATGTTTTAACAATCTATAACATGCAGATGAGCAGATCATAAAGTGATAAGCATTTCCTGAATAGTTGATGGCCATTATAACAAATACGCACGACATTAGGCTTTGTTGCCACAAAAGTATTTACTGTGCTTCTATAACCGAATGGAGAGAGTGACAGCTATCATGCATCCCTATTTTCTTTGTCATTACAATTCATGATGCACAGTGTCTAAGCTGCAAACTGCCATCTTCAGAAGTTACTAATTACTCAATACTCAAGTCCATTATGCAGTGAATAACATGTTTATGAATCCCTGGTGTGAATTTAGTTTACAGTCGATTAGTGTTATTTCTCAGAAATCAGGAAGTTAAACTAATTAACATTTTCAATAAATCAAATATTAAAAAAAAAGGTTCAGTAAAAGTTATGACTTAGAGAAGAATAAATGAGTGCACAAATAAAAATAAATAAATTAATTAAGCTCAACAAATACATCTGCCATTCTGCTCAGAAATGTAGAATTAATTACAAACTCAAATGCTATGCAACAAAATCTGCATATTTATGATTATATTTTAAGTGCATCTGCATACATTAAGAAGGCAGAACTTTGAAACAAAAGTTATATAATTCTTTTGTAGCAAAAGGCACTAATTTATTTAGGTATGCATTTTGATTCATTTAGTTTGTCTTCAGCATTCCCTTAAAACTATGACTTGTTTTTCAAAAATAATTGTTTTATAACTCACAGCACTGATAACTTCCATTGAAGAATCAGTGATGAATCATTTACGGTCATTAGTCTGGAATATAAATAAAGATGGAAAATGTGACTTCCTAAGGTTTCTTATAATGGTACTGTCTTCCAGATTTAATAAACTCCCTGTAGGAATAACTTTATTCCTACATGGAGTGAATAGTGTCGATGTCTGCATCTCCCTCTCGGCAGCGTGCCTTTAATATTAATGATGGCACCCTACTGAGGGGGAGCCATGTATCTGGATACTGAATGAGTGCTAGGGGGTGTGTTACAGTGCTCGCAGATCAGTAACATGCACCCTGCACTCTGAAAGTGCTGTACAGCACTTTCACAATAAAGAAAGTATCCTCAGACACTTATTAAAAATGTGAAGTGTAATGTCATGTAGGGGGTGTGTTACAGTATCCGTAACCCTGCCTCAATAGTGAAAGTGCTGTATGGTACTAAAACAAATAAAAAACTGTCATCAGACACTAATTATGAATGTGAAGTGTAATGTCATGTAGGTGGTGTGTTACAGCACCGTTAACACACCCCCTGCATTGTAAATGTGACGTATGGCACTAAAACAATAAAGAAAGTATCCTCAGACACTTATTTAATACGTTGGAAGTCTTATGTGCAAGTTTTAATTAATGGGTAATTTTTTATTTCTTTTTCTGCAAAGTTTAAGCATAGCTGAGGGGGTTTGCATTGTGCAGTGATTTGCTCAGCAGTAAGAAGCTATATAGAAATGTATAGGTGAAATCTTCGCAACCATGTTAGCTGAGTGGTTAGAGACACAGCTTTGTGTGCAGTAGGTGCACAATTCAAATACCCAAACAGACCATTCAGCTTTTACATGTGAACGCCTTTTTATATAATTTTTTATTTTATTTATTTATGTAGTTATTGTTATCCGTTAACCAGGGTAGTGTAGCTGGTCCAGAATCCCAGTGTCAGTGGGGATATGAGGTGAAAACCACCATTTAAACACTAGTGTCCAATACAATACAGTCAAAACTCAAGGTAATGTAATTAAAGCACATAGGGGAGGTCATGTAAAGTAAAATACATACACTTAATAATAATGTATCAGTAATGAGTAATTAATATCTACTGTTTATTTTTTTAAAAGAAAACTTTTGCCCTTACCTCAGTTTTGCTAAGCACTGCTAAGCCAAGCTAAGCAATGCTTAAACAGAACCTGTCTGAGCAATACTTAGCAATGCTTAGCTGGTTTATGCATTGCTAAGCAGTCTCATTCTAATCAGTCCTCAGCTCAGTTTAATGGATTTACAAACCGCTAAGCACTGCTCAACTCAGCTTAGCGGGTTTTTTCACTGTTTAACTTTGCTCAACATTTTTGAAAATGGTCCAATGGCATCAAAGGGTGGAACAATGGCCTTATTTAAACAGCACATGTGGAAATACAGGCAGAGTTTGATCCCTGTAGGAACTATGGCAGATTCTGAAGAGGGAGCTCACTTTTTGGTGCCAAGGTGGGGCATGTTGGAGTCCAGAGTCATTGCTGGGCTCCTTGTTAGGAACCATGATGATAGACTGCTGCAGGGCCAGTACCATGGCTCAGAATACAAGTCTGAAGTCTGGGACTATCTGGCACGTAAGCTCCCCAAAGACACTGGCATCCCTCGCACTGGTGAGTGGGTCTGTCATCATTATGACGACCTGAGATGGAGGAAGAGGGTACTCTTGTCCCAATGGATTGAAGATGCTTGGGCCTGGAATGCCCCAGAAGTTTGTAAGTATATCAACTGGTGATTTATCAAATTGTACTATGAATATTTGATAGACAGGTATGCATAATTGTGTGTTTTCCCACACAGCTGCAGAAGAAAGGGCTTATAACATTGATCTCCACACAGGATGACTGGCTAGTCTGCACTGACAGTGTGGTGAGTATGGATCTAACTTGCAATATATAGTACAATAAATAAGAAAGTGTAATTGTTTACTGCCATTAGGTATAGTGTGTTCTGAATGTACTGAATAAATGTGTTGTTAGACCAACACTGATATAAGTGACTAATGCCAGGTACTGTGTAATAGAGATGAAGGCAACAAACATGCTACTATTGATGAAAAAAGCTGGTACTGTAGTAATATTGTGTAGGAATTCATCTGCTAATAAAGTACACTGAGATTGCTACTATGAAGGTAATAAATGACATTCATTCATCTTCTACACAATATGCAGTACAATTGAAGTTAGAATTTAGAATGTAATAAACCACTGTGTCATGTTACCCTCAATAAAAATTATTACCACAAACAATTGCATTTAATCTGTTTTGTTGTCTAAGAAATACAAGTGTAGAGGTGCTACACAGCAAATATGGCTATGAAAGCATGAATTCACTGAAGCTTGTCTGATAACCAGCTGTTATGCCAAACTGTAGATGCGAAGCTGTAAAACAATCAGCAATGAAATGTGATATATGTTCTGCACAAGGATCTGAAACTTGAATCATTCTCATCATCATCAGCCCCATTTTTCCCATTTTTCTACATGGGGTCGGGGGTATCGTGTTAACTGTCGCCAACTCTCTCGATTCAGTGGCACACTCCTGCCTTCTTCAACACTCATGCCTGACTGTTTCAGATGCTGTTTCACACAATCCATCCACCTCTTTGCTGGATGTCCTCACTTCCTCTTACCTCCTTTCTGTCTCTCCTAAATCTTCCTCACCAGATTGTCTTCTTCTTTTCTAAACATGTGCCCAAACCACCGTAATCTGTTCTCTTTGATCTTTTCTGCAATTAGAGCTACTTTGGCTTCTGCTCTTATAGCCTCATCTCTTCATCTGTCCCACAGTGTGCATCCTACCACCTTTCTCAGGCACTTCATTTCCATCACCTCTAGCTTCTTTAACTGTTCTGCCTTTACTGCCCAGGTTTCTGTACCATACAGTTGTACTGGTTGCACCACTGTCTTGTACACTTTACTTTTTAGCTTCTTTGGAATTCTTCTGTCATAGACTATACCTGATACTCTATGCCAGTTGGCTGCAGCCCCTTTAATTCTAGGTTTGACCTCTTCATTCTGACTACCCTTCTCCTCAACTACTCCTCCCAGATACTTGAAGCTGTTTACCTGTTCCACCATCTTCCCTTCTATCTCTATTCTCAGCTTCTTCTGATTTCCCCAATTTACTGCCATTGCCACCATTTTATCTGTGCTTAGTTTCAGCCCATATGCCTTCAGATTTGCATTCCATTTTCCTATCCTTTTCTGATGTTCTAGTTCAGAGTCTGCCTGTACTGCCACATCATCTGCATACAGCAGCTTTGTTGATCTGTCCCCTCCAACCTGTTTACTAATGTAGTCCATCACCAGTATGAACAGCAGTGGGCTCAGAGATGAATCCTGATGTAGACCCACTCCCACTGGGAACCCCTCTATGAGGCCAAACATTGTTCATACTTGAGTCATTGGGTACATAGCCTGCACTAATTCTACCAATATTTCTGGGACTTCAAACCACCACAGTTCTGCCCAGATCAGCTATCTTGGGACCTTGTCATATGCTTTCTCCAAGTCTAGGAATGCCCAGTTGGACTCTCTCCTCATCTCTAGCTTCTTCTCAAGTATCTGTCTCAATGCAAATATTGGGTCAGTTGTGCTGCATCCTGATCTGAATCCAAACTGCTCATCTCTCATCTTACATTGTACTACTCTGCGTATCCATTTATCAATCACCCTCTCCAGAACTTTCATGCAATGTGATAAAAGTTTGATCCCTCTGTACTGCCCACAGTTGTGGATGTCCCCTTTGTTCTTGTACACAGGCATGAGTATGCCTATTCTACTGTCATCTGGGATACGCCTTTCTCTCCACACTGCTATTATTTCCCTCTGGAGCCATTTCTCCCCTATCTCACCCAGCATCTTTATCATATCTGCTGTGACCTCATCTGAACCTGCTGCTTTCCCTGACTTCATCTTCCTTAGAGTTGTTCTTACTTCTTCTATGGTGGACTCCTCTTCTTCTTTCATTGTAGGCTGCTTCTGGGGTGGTACAGCTTTTGTGGGGTTTTGTTCATTCAGAAGCTGCTGGAAATACTCCTTCCATCTGCCTTTGATGTCATCTGGACTGGTGAGCAGGTTGTTGCTGGCATCCCTTATGAAGGGTGTCTGACTATCTTCTTTATCTTTCTGTCTTTGCCTTGTAATGTGATATAGTTTCTTTGTGCCCCTTAGTGAGTCACTTTCCAGAAGTTGGTACAGTGCCTCTGATTCCCTAGTCTTTGCTATTGCAACTTCTTTCTTAGCTTCTTTGTTAGCCAACCAGTAGTCCTTCCTAGCCTGGTCTGTCTTTTCTGTCTCCCACTTCTTCCTGCACTCCTTTTTTCTTTTGATGACTTCCTGGAGTTCTGCATTCCACCACCAGCTTTCCTTATGTACCTTATTTCCATACCTGGCTCGGCCACATATCTTTTCTGTAGTCCTAACACATGCCGTTTTTAAGTGCTGCCATTCTTCTTTAACTCCACCTACTTCCTCCTCTTCTTGGGGTGCTAGAGCCCTGAGTAATTCCATGAATTGTTGTACTTTCTCTCCAGTCAATTTCCAGGGCTTCAGCCTGGTCTCTGTTGACCTTAGAGCCTTCTCTGACCACTGCATACAGCTGATTGTGGCAACTAGTGGTTTATGCTGCAGGCTGACTGTTTTACTGGGGGTGGCTTAGCAATCATGGATTCTGCCCCAGTGTATTTTCCTTACTAGGAGGAAGTCTACCTGAGATGCATGTTGGCAACTCTTGTATGTGATCTTGTGACTGTCTCTCTTTCTGAACCATGTGTTGGCTACTATCAAGCCATTTGCTAGACAGAAGTCTAGAATGGCTTCTCCTTCTTTATTCCTGTTGCTCCACCCATGTGAACCCAGACAGACCTCATATCCTGTTCTGTCTGTCCCGATATGTGCATTCAAGTCACCCATTATCAACACCAATTCATGTTGTCCTGCTTTATCTAGTAGGTCCTGCAACTGCTATCTGAATGCACTCTTTTCCTCACTATCACAACCCTGCTGTGGGGCATAGGCTGAGATTATTAATACTGCCCCATCATTACACTGGAGTCTGACTGCCATGAGTCTGCCATTAATTCTGATGATATCCCTTACTGCCTTCTGAAGCCTCTCCTTCACCACAATTCCTACACCATTTCTAGCCTGAACCTTGAATACTAATGTGCAATATATTATAGTGTGTTCCCTGCAGCATTATCTTGTGTTAAACTTTGCATTTCAGCTATATGTAGTCCTGAATATAGGTATGCTAAAGCAGGCAAGTATGAGACTGTAATAGGTGGAGACTGCAAATATATGATGTGCAAATGTATACGGGTTGGGTATGCAAGTCAGCGCTCTGCTATGGTCTTTACAGATCACACATATTTATATCCACTAGGGGTTAAATGTGTACACCTGCATTCAAAGTATCAATACACAGTTCACTGGCTATCATGCATGAATTTCAGGCATGTATGTTCAACTGTCACTACAGTATTCTGTGACACTCCACTTATATTACAAGGTCAGACTGTGTAACCAAGTGAGTTTTAGGCATAAATCAGTCAAGCAGCAGACAGCAGTCCCCCAGTAGCTCAGTATGATAGAAAATAGATATGTAGTTCATTTTTGCACACACAGACAACAGTTTGAATCTAGGGACTGGTATTAAGATGTGATTATAGTTACACAAACGTTATCATGACTATTTGTAGAAACAGAGAAGTAGTGTTGACCGATATTTTCTCCACAGGGCTTATAGGTAAAGAAATGTTTGTATTAGCTGTATGAAGGGTATACTAATAAACTGTGTACAAATGTTCAAGTGTCCAACCCCATGCCTACAAATGACAGAGGAATAGGTATATACACCATGCACTCTTCCCGAAACATGTCTCTCAAGTGTCAAGCTGTCATGGCTAGTGATCACTGTTGCCAATAACATTGGACACAGATATAAATCCAATTGAAGTATGCCAGTAGCACAATCACACAACATCAGGGCAGGGTACACCTTATTAGTTATATATGAAACCCTGACATGTATGAGTCCCCTCTAGTCATGTACAGCGTGCCCCATACCATTCCAGGTTGACAGGCTAACAGGTATGTACGTGGTACAGTACCTAGAGGCCTCAGGTAGATATAATGTGAGGACAGACCTGTAGAGTATTGAGCAGTACTGTTGTGAAAAATATAGCCTATACAGTTGTTAATGGACTGTTTTTCTCTCCCCCACCCCTTATCTGCATCACTAATTATTATTCATATACTATGGGTATGTTGTTCTTAAATCCTAATGTTGGGACTTGTGTTGTATTACTGTTCATATATTTCAATGGTTGCATACTAAAATACCTTGTTCAAATAACACTGTTGGTGGCCTGTTGCCATAACTGTCATTGGCATGCTGTTACAATAATGACTGTTAATCCATTTATGCATGTGTTCCATTTGCTATACAATTTTTTCAATTCTGTTGTTCTGGGTTAATTGGAACATCCATGCATGCTGTTTTAACTAATGTTGAAATGTTTTGTTCATGACAAACCCATACACTTTGACAAATCCCAACACCATAGCATGTGTGGGTAGGCAAGTCCCAGAGGATCCTCCTGTCCCTCCTCATCTGGCTGTGGAACCGGGTCCCAGCATGTGTGGGACCCAACCCAAAGCTGCCACCTCTGCTGGTCCTGCACCACCCTTGAGTAGAACTGCCTCAGGTGAATACCTGCCTGCTTTAGCAGACATGAGTGCATAGGGGACCCCGTCACCTGACACCAGTTCTGAGGTATGGTGGCAGGGTTATCCAGCATGATTTGGATGACCACCTGCACCAGATTGAGGACAGACTGGGGCACCTCGAGGGGCAGGCTGGCCCTGTTGTCCAGCCCACAGCACCCAGCACAGCCAACTTCGGGGCCATGAAGGGGCTGTGGCAACTGCCCATGGGTGGGGACCTCAGTCTCACTGTTTCCATCTGGGGCGCATGGTCCTCTGGTTCTCAGCCACCCTCCCCGTTCATGGTGTTTACCCCCTCATGTGTCATACACTGCCCCTGTCTGCTGTCTTGTCTGCCTTGTCTGTCTGCAAAAGCAACCTTTCCTATCCAACTTACCTCCCCAAACATACCTACTACTCTTCCCCAAGATCTCACTCTCAGTTTAAAAAAAAAAGGTCATCTGTCCCCCCCAAAAAATCTCATCCCATACATAGCTCTCTATTTTGCCCCTATGTACACTGACATTAATCAATTTCCCCATGAATTATTTAATAAATTTATGGCACCCACACCCATCCCTGTGAGGTGTAAGGCTCTAAATTCCAAATTGTCCATATCATGCACAGCTGTTGCTGCACAAGAAATGGAGAGCTATGGTCCTTTCCTACACCCATCCTGCACATCCCTAGCTGGCTTTCATAATGTTTTCCCCAGCTCCCCCCATTTTACAACTTCCCTATCACCCCTCTTTTAGAAATAGTGTGGATTTAAGTGGGAGTAACTGCCAGTAAGTGAACCTCTTTGTTTTTTGACATCGCTTAACATCATGCAAAACCACTTTAATCCCTCTATTTCATTCAGCCACTGTTCTGCCCAGCAACCAAGTAACTAGCCTTGTCAAGTCTCAACACCAGGACTCTGCACACTACAGTCAGAGCAGCACACCGCTACACCAAATCAGCTCTGAAGAGGTGGCACTGATTTTGTAAATATATCATGCAGTGCAGTCATGTAACATTAGGTAAAAAAGACAAAGCTGTCAAGTACTAAACCCAGGACCTGCTGAACTACAGTCAAACGCATCACTACACCAAATCATCTTTGAGGTGTTACTGATGCTTTTGTAAATATATCATGCACTACAGTGATATAACTTTAGTGGGAAAAGACACAACTACCAAATATTGAACCCAGAACTATCTTAACTACAGTCAGAGCAACATATCAGTGACCTCTAGACTGTGACAACTGTTTTTGCAAACATATGCTGATTGCCATTCACACACTTCTCCTATATATAGTGGCCCAAATCAGAGTGTACTTGGCACTCTGATGCAGACACAGAACCAGTACACAGACAAATAAATGCTGCTGGATGCACAGGAGGCCTGCAATATCAGGTAGAGCTGACAACTACACAGACATTTGTGAATATCCACAGTTGTGCCCCTATTTATGGCAGGGTCATTATAAAATCTACTCTGTGTGCCAACATACTGGAAAGGCTGTGCAAATTGGGGTTACAAAATCATGACAGACAGCTCAGTGTTACACATCATACCCATCAGAACACACATGTCCATGCTAATCCTGTGTTACACACTGTATGCATACACATATGTCTTACAAATACACCTGCCATAATAATGCCTCAGGAGCTCTATTTGTTACATTTCTAGCATCTATCACATCTAGACACCCACAGTCCTGGCCCACAGCCCAGTCTGTGGCATGACAACTACATGCATGTCAATGCAACATAGGAATAATTGAGCCCTGCAATGTCCAGCAAAACTGGTTGCTCCTATCTCAGTCACTGCCATCCACAGTAGCACGTTAAAGGTCTGCTGGGTGGGGCACATTTCACAATTATGGATATTTGCCTAAATGTTGCCTACCACTCTCTGAATGGCACTATTGCATAACATATGCACCACAGGCACATGCCTCACCTGGACTGTTGTTGGTACCCTCAACCAGGCCATGCTGTGACACAACAGCTGACACCGCACCCTCACTGCCAGTAACAGCTTGCTCTCCCCCAATGTCTTCACAATCCCTAGTCTGACTCCTGGCCAGAATGCAGCAGCTGTGGCCTGCTTCACATGCAACAGTATGTCCAGCTACTTGCTACAGACCTAACATTGCTCCCAAACACCTAGAGCAGGGCATCCACACAGCAGCCAAACATAAAGGGTTGGGGGGAATGTTGAGGTTGTAAGGGACATGTGTCACAGTCCCCCCCTACAAACATACACAGCTGGTAGACCAGCATCAACTGTAGCAGCATGCACAGTCTGATAGAAAAGGATGTATGGCACTCACATCTTCCTGCCTCCTTACTCACCCCAACACACATTTACACAATACACTGCTACAGAATCTGAAAGTCTGTTAACAATGGCCAGACATAGCATGGAAAATGGTGGACATAACACATCAATCCAAACAGTGGAAGTATTTCCACCTACCCTCTGTGATGCTGAGGCTCCCACATCTCAATAATGTCCTCCTTACAGGCCAGGAAAAGGGGCAAGGCCCACATGAAGGCCTTAACTATAGCACTGTGTTGCCATGCCATTGGCTAATGGAAAGGCAACACAGCTGTTCTAGATGCAATTAGCAGGTGGGAGCCACAGATTGGTGCACAGGCCATCCCCTGTTCATGAGCATTACCTACAAAAGGCAAGCTGCTGCCTATGGTAAACAGGTCTGACACTTTCTTCGTGAAGACAGACTGCTGTTCTTTACAACACTACAAGAGGATTTCTTTTCACAAAGGAGTACATCACTATACCAGGTATATCACACAATTAAGCATATAATGGAATGCAGATGGGGGATTCAGTCATGGGAAATAGGAATTTAAACAGTAGGTCTCAACAACACTTCCTGGACTGACATGTTGCTGTTAGTCTGCTGTTCAGAACCTATGGCCATCCCTAATGGCTCTCTCTGCAGTGACATAGATCACAGGTCTGGCCCCTGAGTCACCCCAGCAATGGTCAGCTCACATATGACTACTACTGGATTGTCTATTGTACAATACTGACTGTGACACTGCCAGCCCAGCTATCTGGAATTTTGTAAATAATCATATGTCATTTGCAAATATTAATATGATTCATATGCTTATCTTACAAATGTAAGACAACTATATGTTATGTGGATAATAAACTACTGGTGCAGAGGTGTGTGTTGAATTGTATGTTATGTACTGAGCTCATACCTCTCAATTGACCAGACTTTTGCAGAATGTCCACATTTTTGCTTCATACTTTTAGTCAATTTCTCATACCTTTCTGTTTCTTCTGGCAAATCACTGAGAAATCATTAAAGACTGAAGTCATAAAATAATAACACACATTTGAATGTCAGACGTCATATCTTTCAGAAAATTCATGTGAATGCAAAACCTGTTATTCTATCAACTTTCTAAGTTTGTAAGAGCAATATTTAAAAAGTGTCACTATTTTTGGGCCTTTGCCCCCCTTTATTTGTGCCTTTATCTAGATGTCTTGCTCTAAGATGTTGAGAGGTATGACTGAGCTTCAAGAATGTAACCACAGTGTACCATACTGGACAACAACAGAAATGTATACAAACTATTACCTGTGCAAATGTATGTATTATCATTAAAAGCTGGAAGCCTCAAACATATAGAGATAACTTGCAAAACTGCAAGAAAATAAGCTGAACTTGTTTTACAAATGTGTTATCTCAGTTTCAGTTCAACAAGCAGGCATAAATGTCTACAGCCAGAGGTTTTGTTATTGTCTTGAAACAGAAATAATTACTAGTTTGAAAATGTAAAAGTGTTTAACTGTGTAATGAAGTCCAGTTCTAGGCAAACATCTAAGAGATATGTACTTCTGGCACAGAGATGTTAACATGTATGTTAGTTGCTGTTAGCCTGGGAACTGAAGGCAGGTGACAAAGAGTGATGTAATCTGAGCTAACACAGCAGTAATGTTAATTATTAATTTCAGACCTGTCTCAGAGAAAGATCTTTGCATTTTATATTTATCTTTGTATCTGCCAACATCCACTCATCTGCATTTGCCTTGCTAACAGTAAGGAACTAGGATAAAGCAATTTCATTTACATATATATGGGAATATAGCAAAGATTACTTTAGATGTTTTCTGTATTTATTTGAGACTGTCCTGCAATGTTGTCTTAAAACATTTCTTGTGATTCTGAAATCTAGTGACTGTATTGATTGAGTATTGTGCTGTTTAGTTATTATTAAATATAGTTAAACCTTGTAATTGTGGATGGTCTATTTGGAGATAAGTAAGTTGTTAGAGTTATTGCATATGTATTTGGTGACACTCTATAGCCCACTCCAATAGCGTTGGTCTTGGTCACACTTACCATTTGGATAATATGCACATCAGACTGTAGGATTCATCACCCTTTGGCAAGGGCCTTAGAGTAGCTGATAAAGACCTGGATTGTGGCAGTCGTAACAACCTTTTAGTCTGGTCAGAAGGGGCCATAGCTAATAAACCTGTGCCAGCCTTTCAAAGGAGTGTGAGTCTGTTTGATTTATAAATAAAATCTCAAAGTGTGTGTGTGTCATCTACTTGGGCAGGGACATGAAGCACTGGTTGGACAGAGAGGGCGATGGAGGTTTTGGCTTGACTACTCTGCTGAGATGTTACCCATATAGCTGTGTCAGTGGGGAGTCTTACTGGGGATCTTGCGAGAGAGGAAGAAACCAGCCCCAGACTGACTGTGATCTCTGTGTCCTCTAAAGGGTAATTGTACTTTACTATGTGTGCACTTGTCATCCTCTCATTGTGTACATCCCTCACTGGTGCTAGTGTTGAGGATTGAGGCTCCTTTATTACTGAGCCAGTGCAGAACCATCACACTAACATTACATACTGGTGGATACAGCTGGCATATCACATCATGTACTGTCATTGAGCCCCTCTCAGTCTGTAAATGTCATACAGGATTATTTCACAGATTGTCCAGGTCTCCCTGACCATTCCTAACCTAGTCTGGCTAGATCACTGAGTAATCCACACCTGTATCTGATTGCCTGACACCTATGGCTAGCATACCTGGTGACCTCCTGCAGCAGGACAGCAGGTTATAGGCAGTGATGGCTGGTGACTTCAAATCAAAGGGGGGGCTGCAGAAGACAGCTGAATGGGTGGAGCCAATGGAAAGGAGTGGGGCCAACTAGAAATGGGCAGAGCTATGATACTGTGGGATCAATGCTGGCCATGCTTATCAATTTACATGAAATACATGCTCAGTCACTATGGCGCATGCTGAATACTCTATGCAGCACATTGCTACATGTAAATATATATATAGAGGTAGTCCAATCAAGACAAAATGAAGTGGAGAAGAAAAAATATATATTTGAGTGCATTGGCTACATGAAAGCTTACTTAATATCTAGAGAGAAACAAAAAGTTTGTGAGGCATGAAAAAATAAATTACTTCTTAAATACATTACTGGAATGCCAGTCAAAATCAAGTATAAAAAAACAAGCATCACTCAACTTAAACCACTTCTCCTTGCAGTTCTAATTATAATTTATATTCAGCTTTATAAAAGTACCAAGTAACATGCTGAAAGCAGCAGTCTCTGGGATATGCCCAGTCCCCACTAGTAAAAATGTTTCTTCTTTAAAAAAGGACCTGGACAACTATCTACTTGTTTCATGGAGAAAACATGATCAAAGTAAAAAAAAAAATGAACAGCAAACAAGAAACAAGCTCAAGATAAATTGCTTAAAGGATTACTGCACAGGTTATGGATCACACATGGTAGATTGACATTCTGTTTAGTTTATAGGTTAAGCCTTGAAAGATGACTGCAAGTCTCCAACAAATGTAATGAGCTTCTGAAAATACTGTAATCCTGTCTTGTATTACCACTATAATGCAGTCTGTCATCCAAAAGAAACAAGAACGCAAGCATTAAGTAAAGCTGCATGGATTACTAGTCTTATAGCATACATAATTAGGCATACTTATCACTCTTAATAGGAGTAGCCCTACCTCAGAATTTTATAAGTAACAATCCCAGCCACATCAGGAGCCTAGCAATTACTTTTATGTTTCCATTTGCACCCTGTGTTACTTAAAATGGAACCACATAACTCATACAGGCAGCACAGTGTGATCTAGATAATTTTGAAAATGACTGTCATGTCCTTATTACAAATGCTGTCATATGCATTTCAATGCCTAAGGCTTATACGTTATCTAGTTACGTAAATATTCTCTGCATGGCAACAACATAAATGCTTTCAATATTGATAATTCTTTAACAGTATATCAGCAGTATAAAAATATGACAGAAAAGCAGAACATTCTGCAAAATCAAGGAAAGATGAAAAGCCACTATACTTGTGTCTATCCTGGGAGGATACTCTGCACACTTAGACTGCATAACCGCTCCTTGCCTTGCTTGGACACATCCAGAGTCACTACATGGGGGGAGTGGGGTATAACAAGTTTGTCACAATTTAAAATGTCTCTGGCTGATGGTGATGGCCCTAACACATTTGGTCATACCTCTCAAAGTCAGAGCAAGAAATCTAGATGGCCATAAATAAAAGTAGGACAAAGGCCCCAAAATAGGGACAATTTTTAAATATTGGTCTTACAAACTTAGAAAGTTGATAGAATAGTAGGTCTTGCATTAGTATGAATTTTCTGAAAGTTATGAAATCTGAAACTCAAATGTCTGTCATTATTTTCTAACTTTACTCTTTAATGATTTGCCACTAATTTGCCAGAAAACCACAGTCTGTACAGTTGAGGCTGAGATATGTAATATGTTATATAAGCAAGTTCAGCTTGAGAATTCTTATGATCCAATGACCAAAAACTCCTGTCTGTTCACATACCTATCAAATCTGCTGGACATTGTCTGAACTCATACCATGTTGCTAAGGCCTGGAACTCCTTAGCTCTACCCATCAGGTCAGTACCCTCCCTCCCGTCCTTCAAAACCATTTTGAAAGAGTTTCTAGCCAAAAGCTGGCTCTGTTCTTGCTAAACATCAGGATAAACTATATCTCTAAATGTGAATAAATACTTATTCATACCTTACATCTCCTTACTCTCCATTCTTCATTCACCTCCTTACTTCTATTAATTTCTCTCCCCAGGCTTTTTCTCTAAATATACCATAGGCCTGCTTTTCTCTCATTTCATATTGCAATTCCTGTTTGTATTATACTAACTCATCTTTAATTTCTCTATAAACTGGATACAATTTCTCTAACTATTAAATCATTGTCATATAAATTGTATGCATTCTTAGACAAGATTTTCATATTGTCGATTTTGGTATAATTATTTAAACTGTATTTGCTTTTTGTATTATTTTTAAAGACTGTAAAATTACTGCTCTTAAAATGTTTTGTAATACTTTGGAGCTTTTCTCCCCAGGCTTCCAATGAAAAATGGCTCCTACCCAGTCGGACTTTCCTGGTAATCAAATGTCAATAAACAGATAAATCATTTCTTGATGGTAGATGTAGTATCTTAACAAAATGCTAGTTTAGTTCCACTTTTTCTTATCCATTTTATACCACATAGTTTAAGCTTATGTCTTTTAAACATATAGATGTCTATTTTTTATACAATTACAGATCACCAGCAGTGTCATGATACATTTTAGAGGACACTCTGTTAGATTCATAAATAATCTCACTATGGGCACTAAGAGCTGCAGACAAAAGGGGATGTTTCCATGATCATGGCAAATGTGATTTAGAGACGTTAGCCACAATTATCAGTTTATTTGCATGTCCCTGAATTGTGTGGTGTCACTACTAATGCTAATCATTACTTTACTATGGTAATCACCTCTGGTGGCCCATGCATCACTTTGGCACATAAACCACCCCCCATTCAATCTCCCATACACGCACACATGCACACATGAACAGACGCACACATGCACACACACACACACACACACACACACACACACACACACACACACACACACACACACACACACACACACACACACACACAGACACACACGCACACACACGCACACAACACACACCTCTTACCTCTTTCCTGGCCCTGAATTTACAGATAATTCCTGATATATCCTCATATCTTTCCCCTTGCCCCTAGTAAATGATGAATGAGTACAGTCAGTCAATAACATCAGAATTAGAGTAATGTTGTTCTTATTCTGCTTAACTTTTTTGTATCCTAAGTACAAGCAACCACCAACAGTATCTGTAGATTTTTCATCTGTCCCCTCAAGGACAGCATCACAACTCAGTACTAACTAACTCAAAATTGCTACCAATAAAGCAAATCTGTACACCCATTGCAAGCATTTTTAATGTATATACTGACAAACTTGCAATCTTTTTCCTTCTTTACCATTAGGCAGACAAAATAGACTGCCACCTATAATGTGAGATCCTGCTAAACTGCCACCCATCTTTGAACACTCATCTAATCAAACGTCACAGTGTAAACCACAGATTTTTGAGCAATGACCCCATGCTTATGGGAATCATTACTGCGTTTGAAATCCATTTCCTTATTCCAAAAATTCCATGCCTAACTCAAAGAATATTTTATATTTAATGAAGTGATAATTAAATTCCTTGTAATGGGCAGCCTCTCAGAAAACATGCACCCTCATATTACTTTATCAGAATAACTTCAGACAGCTAATACTTCAGATGGTAACCCCCTGCCAATAACTATTTACCCTAAGTAACATAATTCACCTTTCTGCTATTCCTTATTTCCACTAATTAGCATATATTCTTCTAGAAGCACTGGTGTAAATATTATAATTATGATGACAATTTGGAATTTTCTGAAAGTACTGCAATGGCACCAGTCATTTTTTTGCCCACACTATATATCTTCAGCTGTATGGCTTTGTGCAACACGATAATCTATGAATTCTTGTTTCAGCAATATTATATTATCTTGTTTAATACAGATACCCCAGAATTCAGTAAGCTTCCATGCATGGAACTGACCATTTAAGAGCAGCACAGCAGCATGCCATGCATAGTTATGAAGGTGCGCTGCCTCTGCTCCTAAATGGACAGGGAGCATGGACGAGTGCAGGGGGCATCTCTGACAGCAGAGCTCTCACAATATACATGTCCCTGTACTCAAGAATTGCTATTCAGCAATTACAATGAGCGAGAACACTCATAGGGGGTTGTAGTGTTGCCAGCTTTTCAAATGCCCAAAGCGGGACAGTTTTGGCACAAACGATAGATTTGGCAGGCTGAAACATACCCATGGCCAGTACAAAGGACAGAACTTCACGTCTTTGCCTAAATAAAAGCTTATTCTTGTAGCATTTTAATTGCTTATTCTGTTTTTTTGTAACATTTAGGTGTTTCAGATACAGAATAACTGTTTTATGTAACTATTACATAAAATATAGGAAAAAAAGTTGTCCTAATATCTCAGGACATTTGCCATTTTTACAAGTTTTTTGCAGGACACAACTGTCCAAAAAGGGGCTGCCCTCGCAAAGTGGGACAGGTGGTTATCCTAGGGGGTTGCCACCTCTTCAAATGCCCAAAGTGGGGCTGTTAGTGTACAAACATGACATGTTGCAGGACAAAACGCACCCATAGCCATTGCAAAGGTCAAAGCCCCACTTACCAGGAAATCCCTACATGCATAGCAACTGAAACACGCTAGGATGTCTATCAAATGTGCAGATGCACCCAGAAATCCACAGCAATAAGTGAATCCTGTCCCTTCCTACAGAAAATAACAGTAGACATTTTTTTTAATCAAACAGATTAAATTTAACCGTAGCTGCATGGGTTTGCCCATTGCTTAGCTATACATATTGTAGTTTAAATAGCACAATAAGGTAAATAGCAAGATATAATGAGGAGAAGCAGTCTTGTTGTAGTGTAGTGGTCAGAGTGCTCACTTTGAGCATAGTCGTTCCTGGTTCTATCCTCACTGTAATAAATTCCATTTTCCATATGAAAATTTATGAACATTTGTTTTGCTGTATAACCTACTAAATAAAATCTATTTGTGAACTGGAGTACTACCTTAAGTGCAGATATGAGGTACCATTATAATAATATGGTAAAATCCACAGATAAACAAAAGTGACCCATACAGTATATGTACACATGAATCAGGCATACTAAACACAGTTATAATGTGTAATGAATGATAAATCCATGCCATACAGCAAATAGTGTAAAAATGTATAAAGTGTCCAAATCTACTACTTTCCCAAGACCCATGTTTCATTTCTTTCTAAATTAGTGTGAGGGTAAGCAAGAGTAAGCACATATAAGCAGCAGTAAGTGAGTTTAAGCCTGTTTGCACAGGGGTAAGCAATGCCTACACCAAGTTAAGCAATTTAGAGGCTAACTGACTGTAAGAATATTTAACCAGAAGTTAGCACTGCTCACCATCTAGCAAACCCATGCAAACCCACTTACAACTGCTTAAAGATGCCTTAATAACTCTGTAGCCAACAGCCCCTGTTCTGCCCAGCAACAAAATAAACATCCTTTGCAAGTCTTGAACCCAGGGCCCTGCATACTATAGTCACAGCTGTTAGCCAGTAAGCCACCACAGCTGCACATAAAGTTAAGGTATACCCAAGCATATCCTCACTATAGCAAAATCACAATTTACATGTGAAAGGAATCTATAAACAATTTTATGTTGAATAACCTACTAAATAACATATATATGTGAACTGGAGTACTGCATTAAGTCCAGATGTGAGGTGTCATTGTAATAAAGTGGTGAAATCCCACAATAGACACGAGTACCCCATAAAGTGTACGTACACATCAATCACGGATACTAAACAAATATATAACATGTAATGAATGATAAATCAATGCCAAACAGCAGATAGTGTGCAAATTTAAAAATTAGTAATGCTAAGCATTGCACACCTCTGCTTACTAGGTTTAGGCAATGTGTAGCCCAGCTAAATCGATTTGCCCATTAGTTTTCCCCTTTAAGTAATGCCAACCTTAGGTAAGCAGGTTTGCCCATAGCTTAGCATTTTCAAAATAGTCCAATCATGGCAAAGTGCAGGAAATTAGCCTATTTAAACCCCACAGGTGGGAATACATCTCATAACTAGTTGCAGCTTCCTCTTGTAGACACAATGGCTGGTGTCAGGGAAGGATCGCACTTCCGGGTACAGTGCTGGGGCATCCAGGAGTCCAAAGTCATGGCAAGACTCCTGGTAAAAGACCATGAAGAGAGACTGTTGCAGGGCCAGTACCAAGGTTCACAATATAAAGTGGAAGCATGGGACCATCTCGCCCATGACCTCACCAGTGCCACTGGCACCCCTTGAACTGGTGAGCAGGTCAGGCATCACTATGCCGACCTGAAATGGAGGAAGAGGAAGCTCTTGGTTCAGTGAATCCAAGAAGCTAGGCAAGGTGATGTCACAGCAGTGTGTAAGTACTCATTCTACTAACTGTTTAATAATTGCCAGCTCATGTATATTATGGACAGGTATGACTAAATATTCCTCTTATGTCTCTGACAGTGGCAGCGGAGTGGACTGTGAATCGGGAAGCGTGTAGGCTGCAAAGGCTGCATCACTAGGCAGGTTAGTAATAATCTTGCATGTACTGTCAAAAGAAATAAATCTAAAAGTAGTAGAAAGTTAATTGCCAGTATAAAACCTATATTGTGTATGGGATGTACTGAATAAACCAGACAATATGGCAGGAAGAGTCTTATATAGGCTGTATGTAAATAAAAGGGTAAGAGACTGGCAATAAAGGTCTAACTCCTGGACTGCTTGTGTTTACTCTGATATCATATGGTAATGTAGTGTTGCATTCTCTTAATAGTACTGTTGTATTAAGCACTGTTACCCACACTGTGCTACATAAATAAAATGTGTAGAAATGTCTGTATATGACTGTTGTAATCACAAGGTCATATTGTAGAACTGAGGGAGACTTAGCCAGAAAACAATGAAAAGATGCACAGCAAAAGCCAAATAGCACACTCAACTGAGACATAAAGTGTTGTATTTTTAGCATGCACAGCCATGATTCGAATACTGGGACTGGTAGTAAGCTGTATGCAGAATCATACACATCAACTGTACAAATTTTGTCAGAAAGTTCAGATAATTGACTTAAATTTCCTGCCTGTCACTCTGTCCCCCTGGCAAATCAGTGGGATGATCCCCGAAGTTTTGGCAGCAAATAATGACATACACCTGATTGTCAGACATCATAACCATCAGAAATATGTCTATAAAAACAAACCTGTCACTCTAGCAACTCACCAAAATGTTATGAGAGTAATATGCAAAGTATGTCCCATCTCTACCCCCAAGTTGTAAAGCTATGACCAGAGTGTGTGCAGTAACAGAGTGAGAAGTATGTGCATAATAATAATGTGGAATCCGGTAATATGTGTGGCAACATTCAGGTAGTGTTGACAAACATTCCCACCACAGGTCTGTCAGATAAGAAAACTGTGCCTAGAAATAAGAGATTGAAATCCTGGCCTGGTACTGTTTAGTCTGGTATTGTAAGGCATTGTGAGTGTTGCAGTTTCTCTGAATAATAATGTATTATTCATCACTGTCACCCATACTGTGCTACATAATAAAACTGTCTAGGAATCCCTGTATAAGACTGTTGCAATTACAAGTTCAGATTGTAAAACCATGGGAGACTTATAAATAGAAATCAGTGAAAAGATACACAGCGATATTTAAATAGCACACTCAGCTGTGATGTACACTGTTGCATTTTTAGCAGACACAGCCATGGTTCGAATCCTGGGAGTGGTAGTAAGCTGTATGTAGAATCATACCCCTGAACTGTACAAATTTGCTCAGAATGTCCAGATAATTGGCCCATATCTGCAGCCTGTTGCCCTGTCCCCCTGGCAAATCAGTGTGATGATCTCTGACATTTAGACAGCTTTTAATGACATATAACTGACTGTCAGACCTGTAAATATTCAGAAAATGTATATGAAAACAAACCTGTCATTGCAGCAACTCACCAGAGGGCAATTGTCAAAATATGTCCCAGTTCCACCTGCATGTTGTCAAGCCTTGACCAGAGTGTGTGCAATAAGAGATTGAGAGGTATGTGCATAACATCAACCTGGAATCTGGGAATATGCGTAGAAACAGTCAGGTAGTATTAACAAACAATACCTCCACAGGTATACCAGTTAAGAGGTATACTGCAGGTAAAACACAGTTCACGTATATAGTTGTCTACAAACATACCACTGTCCAAACTAAGGTCATAGGGTAGTGTAATAATACCTGTAATGTACAGATTACAGCAGTGACTAAGAAAGTAGTGAGAACTACAGGGATATACAAGTTGTTAATTGGCATCTCCCCCCCTACCATATCTGCAACAATAATCTAAATACACAACTCAATGGGTAGGTGTACAATTAAATCTACTGTTGCAACATATGTCCTACTGTTTGATAAATATTGAAATGTGTTTCTATGGGTGTGCCATGTTGAAATACTCCCACATTGGTGGCATGCTGCCATCAATATAACTTCCATACTGTTGCAATGGCCACTGTGGTTCCATATATGCATGTGTTCTGTTTTCTATGCAACTGCTCCATATCTGGTATTTTGGGTTAATGGGAATATCTGTGCATGCTCTTATACCTAATCCTGGAATGAGTTGACTATTACTAACCCACATATGTGTTAAAATTGCAACACCATAGCACATTTGGGAAGGCCGGTCCCAGCGGACCCACCTCTCCCACCTCATCTGGCCATAGCACCGGGCATCAGCATGTCTGGGGCCCACCCTGGGACCTTCTTGTTCGCTGGTCCTGCAACTGCCTCACAGGATGGGGCTCACCCCCCCAGGAGTGGGCACGGACAGGAAATAGTCACCCATCATTATGCCCGGGGTTTGGTGCATAGCGAGCTCCGCAGGGAGTTTGGAGATCAGCTACAATAGCTTGAGGGAAGTGTGGTACATTTAGAGGGTCAGCCTGCCCCTCCTACCCAGACGCCAGCAGAGCCACCTTCGGGGCCATGAAGGTGCAGTGCTGACTGCCCATGGGTGGGGACCTCAGCCCCACTCTTTCCATTTGGGGGCTCATGGGCTTCCAACTTACAAACACCCCTCCCCATCCAACATGTTTACCCCCACATGTGTAATTTACTGCCCCTGTATGCTGTCTTGTCTATCTTGTCTGTTATCCTACCCAACCTACCTCCCCAAATATACCTACTATCCTTCCTCAACATCTGACTCGCACCTTAAAGAAAAAAGGGCAATCTGTTCCCCCCAAAATATCTCACCCCATACATAGCTGTCCATTTCGCACATATGTGCACTGGACACATGTAATCTTGTCTAATTTGCTTCACAACATATTACTGTTGTCATCACCCCTGTCTCAGGTGTTTGAGTGTCCAACTCTACATCCAAATTCAGTGTGTATGCACAGTTGTTGCTGTAGAAGAAACAGGAAGCTATGGGCGTTCCCTAAACCCATCCTGCACATCCCTAGCTATTTTCCCTACTGTCTTATCTTCTTTATGCCCCTTTTTCATCACTTTCCTATCACCCATTTTTCTTTTCTTTTAAAGAAATTAGCACGGGGTAAGCGAGAGTAAGCACTTTTAAGCAGCAGTAAGTGGGTTTAAGCCTGTTTGCGTGGGAGTAAGCAATGCCTACACAGGTAAAGCAATTTAGAGGCTAACTGGCTGTAAGTATATTTAACCAGACGTTAGCATTGCTTACTGTCCCGCAAACCTGTGCAAACCAGCTTACAACTGCTTAAAAGTGCCTTAATTACTATGTATCTAGCAGCACTTGTTCTGCCAGCAACAAAATAATCAAGCTTTGCAAGTCTTGAAACTAGGACCCTGCACACTACAGCCAAAGTGACTTATCATTAAGCCATGTCAGATATAAATAACTCTGATGTTTTCTCAAACATATCATCCCGCACAGTCATTCAACAATAGAGGAAATGTATTTATATATATATATAGATGTATGTATGTGTGTGTGTGTGTATATATATATATATATATATATATATATATATATATATATATCTATATATATATATATATATATATATACATACACACACACATCTATACATATATATTATATATATATATATATATATATATATATATATATATATATATATATATATATATATATATATATATATATATATATATATATACATATGTATTTATATATATATATCTTCTTCTTCTTTTGGCTGCTCCCATTAGGGGTCACCACAGCAGATCAACTGTTTCCATTTCTTCCTGTCCTCTGCATCTTGCTCTGTCACACCAACCACCTGCATGTCCTCTCTTACCACATCCATAAACCTTATCTTAGGCCTTCCTCTTTTCCTGTTACCTGGCAGCTTCATCCTTAGCATCTTTTTCACAATATACTCTGGATCCCTCCTCAGCACATGTTCAAACCAATGTAATCTTGCCTCTCTGGCTTTGTTTCCAAACCTTCCAACCTGGGCTGACCCTCTAATATACTTATTCCTAATCCTGTCCATCCTTGTCACACTCAGTTCCAATCTTAACATCTTCAACTCTGCCATGTCAAGCTCTGACTCCTGCCTTTTTGTCAATGCCACTGTCTCCAACCTATATAACATAGCTGGTCTCACTACCCTCTTGTAGACCTTCCCTTTCACTCTTACTGGTACTCGTCTGTCACAAATCACTCCTGACACTCTTCTACATCCTGCCTGTACTCTCTTCTTCACCTCTCTTCCACACACACCATTACTCTGAATTGTTGATCCCAAGTATTTAAACTCATCCACCTTCGCCACCTCTACTCCCTGCATCCTCACCATTCCTCTTTCCTCCCTCTCATTTACACACATATATTTTGTCTTAGTCCTGCAGACCTCCATTCCTCTTCTGTCTAGAGCTTATCTCCACCTCTCCAGGGTCTCCTCCACCTGTTCCCTACTCTCACTACAGATCACAATGTCATCTGCAAACATCATAATCTATGGGGACTCCTGTCTGATCTCGTCTGTCAACCTGTCCATCACCATTGCAAATAAAAAAGGGCTCAGAGCTGATCCTTGATGTAATCCCACCTCCACCTTAAAATGCATCGGCCACTCCCACTGCAGACCTTGCCACTGTCACACTACCCTCGTACATATCCTGTACCACTCTTACATACTTCTCTGACACTCCTGACTTCTTCATACAGTACCACAACTCCTCTCTAGGCACCCTGTCATATGCTTTCTCTAAATCCACAAAGACACAATGCAACTCCTTCTGACCTTCTCTGTACTTCTCCATCAACACTCTCAGAGCAAACATTGCATCTGTAGTGTTCTTTCCTGGCATGAAACCATACTGCTGATCACTAATCATCACCTCCCTTCTTAACCTAGCTTCCACTACTCTTTCCCATAACTTCATGCTGTGAATGATCAATTTAATCCCTCTGTAGTTTCTACAGCTCTGCACATCACCATTATTCTTAAAAATCAGTACCAAAACACTTTTTCTCTTTTCCTCGGGCATCCTCTCACTTTCCAAGATTTTATTAAACAATCTAGTTAAGAACTCCACTGCCATTTCACCTAAACCCCTCCATGCTTCCACAGGTATGTCATCTGGACCAACAACCTTTCCGTTCTTCATCCTCTTCATAGCTATCCTTACTTTCTCCTTGCTAATCCACTGCACTTCATGATTCACTATCCCCACATCATCCAACCTTCTCTCCCTCTCATTCTCTTCTTTCATCAGCCCCTCAAAGTACTCTTTCCATCTCCTCAACACACTCTCCTCGCTTACGAGTACGTTTCCCTCATTATCTTTTATCACCTTTACCTGCTGCACATCTTTACTAGCTCGGTCCCTCTGTCTAGCCATTTGGTACAGGTCCTTTCCCCCCTCCTTAGTATCCAACCTTTTATAAAACTCTTCATATGCCTTATCCTTGGCCTTCACCACCTCTCTCTTTGCCATGCACCTCATCTCCTTATACTCTTGTCTACTTTCTACATCTCTCTGACAATCCCACTTCTTCTTCGTCAACCTCTTTCTCTGTATACTCTCCTGTACTTCTTCATTCCACCACCAGGTCTCCTTATCCTCTTTCCTCTTTCCAGATGTCACACCAAACACCTTTCTAGCCATCTTTCTGACTAGCTCTGCTGTAGTTACCCAGCTATTCGGTAACTCTTCACTGCCACCCAGTGCCTGCCTTAACTCTTCCCTGAACATCACCTCACAATTACCCTTTTTCAATTTCCACCATTTGATCCTTGGTGCAGCCCTCACACTCATCCTCCTCTTCTTGATCACCAATGTCATCCTACAAACCACCATCCTTCTACACTTTCCCCTGCCACCACTTTACAGTCTCCAATCTCATTCAGACTGGCCCTTCTACATAAGATATAATCCACCTGTGTGCATCTTCCTCCACTCTTGTATGTCACCCTATGCTCCTCCCTCTTGTTAAAATACGTATTCATCACAGCCATGTCCATCCTTTTTGCAAAATCCACTACCATCTGACCTTCTGCATTCCTTTGCTTAACACCATACCTACCCATCACTTCCTCATCCCTCTCTGTTCCCTTCACCAACATGCCCATTGAAATCTGCTCCAATCACCAGTCTCTCACCCTTGGATACAGTCATCACCACTTCATCCAATTCACTCCAAAATGTTTCTTTCTCATCCATCGCACACCCAACTTGTGGAGCATATGCACTAACAACATTCATCATTACACCATCAATTTCCAGCTTCATAAACATCACTCTATCTGACACTCTTTTCACCTCCAAAACACTCTTAACATACTGTTACTTCAGGATAATGCCTACGCCATTTCTCCTCCCATCCACACCATGATAAAACAATTTGAACCCGCCTCCGATACACCTAGCCTTGCTCCCCTTCCATCTGGTCTCTTGCCCACACAATATACCAACCTTCCTTCAGTCCATCATATCAGCTAGTTCTCTCTGTATACCAGTCATACTGCCAACATTCAAGGTTCCAGCCCTCACTATCACAGTCCTAGCCTTTACCTGCCTTTGGGCATGCCTTCCATTCTCCTCCTTCGGCCAACAGTATGTATATATATATATATATATATATATATATATATATATATATATATATTTATAAATATATATATATATATATATATATATATATATATATATATATATAGGTTTATAAGAGATCACAACAAATACATACATGACCAGGCAATGATAATGGGGGTTAGGGGGCCAAATTTAAGTACCTCTTGTAATAATTAATATAATCCCCTGCTCCACAGCCAAACAGATCTGCCTTGCAGCACAATACCACACATGCAAGTCTTATACTCAGGACCCTACACAACATAGCCACAAGAACTTAACAGTGATCCATCTCACCTGTATGATGTCAGGATGGTATCAATAAGATATTGTGCAGAGCAGTCTGTCTACCATAGGAAATGTACAATGTGGAAGCAGTAAACATTCCAGTGATACATCTACACACTCACACATATATGCAGATACATACATATATATATATATATATATATATATATATATATTCATATATTCATATATAGAGATATATATGTATATGCACATACACACATATACATATATAACTACATACAGATATGTATAAGAAGATACATATTTATGGGGTACACAGCATATAGAACAGCCAGTATTCTTACAGTTGTCATCTTTTAAAATGGACAGTGTTTGATTCTCTCACACAAAAGACAATTATTGAATGAAACATATGCCAACAGATAAGTTAAAGGATATGACACCAAACACAGGAAAGCATGCATAATAAATGTTTATATGTGCACTATTTCAGTTGTATATGCTACTTCATATAGCTGTTAGGTGTTTGAAATACATACTAACTGAGTAATGCAACTCTCAAGCAAAACATTTTATACAGTAATCTGAAAGCGTAACATATGTTGCTATCCAGGCCAAGACCTTCAAGTAGTACAACAGTAAAGAAAGACTGTGCCAAAGGATAAGAATCAATCAACAGTAAGTAATGCAGATGTAGTTCAGCAGCCTCCAATTACACTCTGTACTCAACCCCTAGGGGGAAAAGAATTAAGTTGTCACAATGAAGATGTCTCTGTTACATAACAATGCTTAACTTAAAACATCGCTATCACACTGACAAACAGAACTGTCTGTAAGACAGTAACCACTAGCCCACCAATGTTCCCAAGGTGAAATGTATGAAAATGTACAACCATATACCTTAAGGTGTCTTACTACTGATATCCCTCACATGTTGTAACAGCCTAGGTTATATATGGCGCATACCTTTCTCTCAGAATGACTTACAGGGGCATATAACAGAGTTACATACACTGACCTCTGGATTGTACAAGGACACACATGTTTTGTCCAGCTGTAGCCCCCGTGTATATGGACCCTACCCCAAAATATGTGTGGGGGTCCACAACATCACTAGAATGATGGCAGGAATGCCAGCACAACATAATGATAGGCCACTACTTAACCTCTTACTGCATGAGATATGGACAAAGCCTGATATACAGGTGGAGGACAGAGGCTGGAACACAGGGCTATATTTGCAATATTGTTGTTATACACTGAGAAAGCTGGTGGTGTTACAGGACTGGTTGCAATACACCCTTATTCAGGAATATGAAGTCAGAAACACAAATGGATGTAGCCAGGTACTGATAGCACTCAACAGACAGAATGCCAATGACATGTCTGAGAC